>NC_043961.1:33439047-33618117 GCF_902148855.1 Sphaeramia orbicularis | reverse complement strand
CCATCCTTTTTATGGATCGGCTTCAGAGTGTAATGGGTTAATCCAGTAGTTCCCAGCCTTTTTTGGTTCATGACCCCATTTTAACATCATAAATTTCTGACAACCCCAGACATTCAAGACAGAGACTTTTTTTTGCTAAAATTAATTTGTTTTTCGATCATGTAATTGTTTGCTATACTATGTTTCAAAAAAACATTCATTTTAGATGACATTTAGTCTATATAATGTATATTATTATGGACAGAGGCAGAAAAGCCAGGTGTAGATTACTGCACAAAGTGAGAATTTTTTTTTTTCCTTGGTCAGGATATGTACAGTGAGTCCAGCTTGGATTTACAAGGTGACATTTAATACTGAACAAGCAATAACTCAAACTATGAATTAATGAAAGAGCTGCAGCATCTTAAACCGTCCACAATGAACATTTGAGAGATAGACAGTACCACAGTGCCTCAGTTTCAGCTTCAGAGTTTGTCATGTCTTTTATGTATTGTGATTGTCTCTGTCAACTCACCATATATATTTTTATTAGTATGTTGTTTTTTTTTTGTTTGTTTTTTTTTGTTTTGTTTTTTTATCAATTTCTAGAAATTTTAGGTGACCCATTTGAATTCCAGGCGACCCCATGTGGGGTCCCACCCTGAGGTTGAAAAACACTGGGTTAATCCCTGGCCCATTAAGTTTCATGAAAATCCGTAGGTTTTGTGTAATTTTGTTTCCAAACAAAACAACAAAGAGATGACGATGATTACATAATGCAACAGTGTTTTGCAAAACAATTTGTTGAATTAATTATAATGTATTAACATTTACCTGCATCATTTTACCTTCCTGAGTTGCTTCACATTATCATTAAAGTGAAATAATTACATATGCACATATGGCACTGAAAGCCTGTTGTGTATGTAAGGTGCCATTGAAGGTGAGTCACAAAAAATGTTTTGAATAACTAATTCTATTGTCATTGTATCTTTATATGACCCTAAACATAATTATAGCCTCACAACTGACATAACAATGACACACAGAAGAACCTCACACAAATAATACATGAACACAATACCCTCTATTTTACAATAAGTGGTTTCACAAGAGAGACTAAGATGTTTCGTATAATATTCTCTGTGAATGCACACTATCAGTGGAATCTTTGTATGAAAAATTAATGAGAATTTGACAAATGCAGAAGAAACTGTAGTCAAATACAGTAGTTCTTCTGCATTTGTCAAAAACTTGAAAAACAGAGAGAAGATGAGTGTATACAGTCTATCTATCTATCTATCTATCTATCTATCTATCTATCTATCTATCTATCTATCTATCTATCTATCTATCTATCTATCTATCTATCTATCTATCTATGTCTGTCTGTGTCTGTCTGTGTGTGTGTGTGTGTATACAGCATGTTTGTCTACAAAAGAAATGTTTCATCACATTTAATTGCATTTGTGTGACTATCTAAATAGTTAATGTGGTGTGTATAACCTGTATCTTTTGCAGCAACAAAGTGTGCATTTTTTAATCCACAAAATAGCCTGCACATTTATAACAAGATGGATGAAAACCTCTTAACAAGTACAGTTAGTATGTGCCTGGCATGGCCTTGTGTCTCTAAAGCGCTTTAATTGCTCTGCAAATTTGTGTTTGCCCTTTCAATGTAATCCCATCTGTGGAGACATTCACTCACAGAGCAGAGACGGGAACAAACATAACACTTCTCTCCATCTGTGACCTCCCAGCTCTTCATCCTCCGTCTGAATGTAGTGCAACAATGGAGGAGAGCAAGGGAGAGGGAGGAAGATTGCCTTGCTATTCAGGTATATACTGATGGTACACAAGCTCAAGGATAGCAGATTCAATCAGAGAACAAAAGTGTGAGAAAGGCTACAAACCCACTTACAAGATATTTTGCTGAGGAAGTTATGCTTTTAAGATGGAAAGGATTAAGAATGTTACATAAGATGATAATTTGAGCAGGTATCTTAATGCCAGAACATCAAATTCCGAGTTAGGTTTGCTTCTTAACTAAAGAATTTATAAGGTGATATTTAAGATATTATTGAAAAATATATGAAGTGATAATTAATACATCATTTACATGGCAATGCTTGCTTTACCATCAAATATCTGAGAAAGTATGACTGTGTAATCAAGTGTAAGCTCTTGTTGCAATCTCCATATTTTCTTTCACTGCCTCCCTCTGCAGGTTTAAAAACTGACAGACCTTCAGCAATGTTGAAAGCTTGAAAGTTTCAGTGCATTCACAGCCCGGCTCAAAACACCTGCAAGGTACAGCTCAAAACAGTGAATCAGGCAAGATTTTCCCGCTTTTTTCTATTGTTCCTCGGGCCATTTTATATCAAGTGGTGCAGTGCAGATCATCTAAAATCAGATACTTCTACAAAGGCCAAGCAGGATAATGACATTATTTCCCAGTCGTTACAGACAAATCATTTTGTATGAACAGACATGTCAGCAGAACTATGTCATGCTGGATCATATTTTTTTCACCCTGACTTTGATATCCTAATTCCACACAAAAAAAAAAAAAAAAAAACTCAAATTTCTGAGCATACTTTTTTTTTTTTTTAATTGTACAAAGGTGGGACAGCAACTCAACAACGGGAAGGAAGAGACAGATTGTACTTAAAACAAATGTTAAATTATTTAGTCATTTTTATTCCAGGCTTAAAATGCACATTAACCACGCTATAATAGATCTTATTCAACTTAACATCATCACATCCAATATGAAACTGTCACTTGGCAGCAAACAGCAATGGCCATTTAAAGATGTTAGCTCCATATTCATTAATGCTATTTTTGATTAGAAATAAATGTTCACACTAGAGGCAACTGTATTCAATCTATTTATATCCCCACTCCACCTATAAACCCCAAGTCACACTTTGCCACATGTACAGTGTAAACTCACCAGTTGTTACATAGCATCTTGAGGTTAAAATGCAGTTTTTTTGGGTTTTTTTTAACATAGTGTGATTAGGCTGGCTTAATCATACTTATTTTTCCACCGGTTTTATCTGGAGTCTGCAGAGAAGACATTTTGACAGGTGGAAGGTAGCTATGTTTTCATTTTTCTTGTCCAGTTTGTCATGGATCATGCAACAGCTGCTGTGTGATATTTGCAGTTTCACAAACTCCACCCAACCCAGCTTCAAAACCAGGCAGTGAAAATAAAAGTGTAAAATATTTATAAATGTATAGACTGGAAGACAACAAAAGGAATTTTAGACCAGACTCTTTAGGGGTCTGCTACGCAACTTCTTCAGTGCAGATATTACACCTCACTGTGCAACTGGAACAGGATGTGTATGAGGTGTTTCGTGCCAAGGGGAGGGGAACATGCAGTATCTGCCTGTAAACTTCTAAATCAATAGAACTACCCGGTAAGTTTTTGTACTAAATGCATTTCTTCATTTATTCCTTGATGATTGATTTAATCATTTACTGATAACTATCTTTACAGAAACAAAACAACTTTAAAAGGGAATTTTCAATACGAGCGGATTTTGCACATCAGTACTGCTCAGACTGTTGAAGCATTTATTAAATACTTGCTGGTCTGAAGGAGCTTTCTAAAATCAGAGAACACATATAACCCTAGTGATTGCACCATGGTGCATTTTATGCCAATGCTTGTCAAATAGCATTTCATTTTAAGTCAGTTCAGTTTTATTTATGCAACATTGAGTCATAACAAAATCATCTCAAGGCACCTGACCATTCTGCTCAAGAATTCACAGTATTATTGCGTATTATCACGACTCTTGAATATTCATTTTGTAACAGTGAGAAGGAAAAACTCCCTCCCCAAACTTCAGATTGAACCATCAGGTTGCAAATCTCCAGTGACTGGTTTTGGGTGAGTTAGAAACATCATAAGAATATGAAATATGAAATAAGAAACATTAACATTAATAACAACATTAATAAGAAACATCACACAGGTAACAGGCACATCAGAGGTGTACAGTTCCACGGCAAAAGACACCAGAACCGAGGTACAGGTAGAGAGAAGAGGCGTTGTTCAGACTGTAGACAAACCAGATGTGTTTTGCGGTTGTTTCCAAGTGTTCCAGACCTGTCTGTATGGGTTGTTGTTTTAGTAAATGAATGACTCTAATCGTGATGTGGATTTCGATTAAGAATGAGTAACTGAAGTGTGCCAGATTTGTTGATATCATTAATACCTTTAAAGGTTGATTGATTCCAAACAAAACATGGAATATAAACAACCTTCAGTGGTTAGGATAACTGGTTAAAAAGGATTCATGTTATTTCATCACAACTCATAAGTCTATCAAACCAGGAGTGCTTTTTTTTTTGTCATTTATTTTTTTGCCAAAAAGACTGCCAATCAAATTAAAAGTTCATCAGCATGTCCTTTTGCTTTGAAGCTATTTTTGTCAGCTACAATTTGTCAGTTTCCCTGAAACAAATCCTTTGAGCTTTCTCATGGGTACCAGTGATATAGTACAGATTCTTTCTGATAATATGCTGTTATATGTTACAGTTTATGTTTATTTTTTCAGTTGCATTTAGGTGATTTAATTCCTGAGCTCATTCTATTGCAAATGTATCATCTTGTCATTTACTGTTAGTTTGATGTGAACATTATGGCTTTTACTGTTAAATTAAACTGAACTACTAAGAATAAAACTTGTTTTTCTGGAGGTCTAAAATTGAAAATAAACTGAAGAAGTTCTTTTGTTTTAGAAGAGTTGTAAAAGCCAAGCAATATTTTCTCACCTATTTTTGGGTGTTAAATATCCAATACGTTTTTTAACCTGTCAAGAGCCTCCGGGCAAAGTCTTTGAATGTAGCCTCAGAGATTCTGTGGCAATCCAAGCAACTGTCACGGAAATTGAGACGTGGCCCCCTGCTGGTGTACAGGGGAACCCTGTCAGCAGATGAGGAAATGTAGGGGAAGATCAGTAGCTACCTCAGCAGATGTGTGGGACAGACCCAGGCTAAACAGTGCAGGACTGAATGAATGAAGCACCCTATAGAACTGTGGAGCTCCTCTATTCAGCTCCTCCCTCAATGAGGAGTTCAGGGACCTGCTCAGCAGTATGTGGATGTTGTTATTGGGACTCATACAGGGAAACTGGGGAGGCACCAACAGGCATGGCCTCAAGATGCTGAGAGTCTTTGCACTGCTGCTGAGATGTGTAAGGAGCTGCTTCATGACCTCACTCTAATAAGGTCCATGACAGGGACAGGTACCACCTTGTCCTGATGGAGGTGCGGGCTCATGTTGAAGAGAATAAAGCAACAGGCATATGTCAGTGTGTGTGTGTGTGTGTGTGTGTGTGTGTGTGTGTGTGTGTGTGTGTGTTTGTGTGTTGGGGTGGGGGGGGTCTTGGATCGACAAATCTCTATATGTTGGACAAGAGTGTCTCTCCAGCTGTTCCACATCCTGAATCCAGCTCCACAGGCCATCTCCAAAGCCACAGCTAACAACTAGAAAAGCACTTGAAGAGCGCCGACCTCTGCCAAGGCAGATCAATGCCCCCCCAATCACCACCAAAATTTAATCATTTGTTCCTTGTGCCAGTATCAACATTTCCTGAAATTTTCATCCAAATCCATCCATACTTTTTGAGTTATTTTGCACACGGACGGACGGAACGGACGGACGGACGGACAGGACAGACAGACAAACCAACGCCGGCAAAAAACATACCTCCTTGGCAGAGGTAATAACAAAGCCTGCAGAGAGGGAGAGCAACACCTTATCCCAGCTGGTGAACAACCTCAGACATAAGCCAGATGTGATGTTCTTTACACAGTAGTACTTGATGATTCCAAAAGAGGAACCTCTATGGAAGAGCCAAATGAACAAAAATGGTGATGATTCAGGAGCTGCTGGATCAATTGCTGAGTGGGGATTCTTGCTGGCACATCACAGACCTGTGGAAACGGGGGGGTAAAGGCTTTGTTTGTTGTTAACTATACATGGTCTGTACCCTACTCAGCATCGCTGAGGCTGCAATAAAGGACCTCAGTTTTGGATCAAGAGTTCTTCTGGCACACAAGCCAGGTTTCCATCCACCATGGTTGGGTTATCTGATCCAGGTTGTATGAAGACCATCATGGACATCACTTGTGTCTCCCACATCCCAAAACTTGAGCCAGGAATCAAACCCCAGGCCGCTAGAAAATCACTTGACAATATGGGATGTGATCTGCCAGGTGAGTAACCAGGGTACCCCATCAAATAATCAACATAATAATAATAATAATAATAATAATAATAATAATAAAAATAATAATAACCAAAAAATTATAAATCCCATCACTACATTTTTCTCTGAAGTTTGTACTTGTGTCAGTTTATTTCATTTGAGTCAATTTATTAAACGACAAAAGTAATAAAGTCTTGAAAAAAAGGAAGCTAATATGAGATCATTATGAATGGTCTTGCCATTTTTTTTTTTTTTTTTTTTTTTTTTTTTTTTTTTATTTAGAGGTTTTTGTGACATTCTGGTAGGAACAACAGCAGTCCAGTCTACAAGTTACACATGCGTGAAGTTGTTTTTCAGAACTGCTTTTTTCATACTATAGGCAGGTGAAAAGAGTCCCGGAGCCTTGTTTTATGCAAATGACCTGTATTTACACAGCGGTTTTCAACCTTGCTGACATTCAAATGCTGTACAGCTCAGCTCATTCCACCCGTTCAGTGTCTTGTCCAAGGACACTTCACCATGTTGACAGCAGCCAGACACGAGGACAGGAGACAGGGAGGATCAAACATGTGGACAACCTGCTCTTCTATGGATCAGTAGTGTTGATCTGTGGGCCAACCACCCCACGTAGGCTACAGGACATATCCTGGTTCAAAATAACTGTAACTGAACAGGTTCCTCACGGTGGTGCTGGAGGTCAAGGCAATGCAGTCCAGAGCAGTTACATAGTGATGGAGTTTGTTTGGTTTGTCAGGGCCAAGCGAATTTAGAAGTAGGAAACTACAGTTATCTGGGCTTTAAGGCTTAAAGAAATGGTTGAAGTTTTACTGGCCCTTTCATAATGTTTCAGATTAATATAGGCTATCTGTATTCTATCTGCATAGCACTGGAAGATTATGTTTTTTGATTTTTGTTGTAATATTTCCTAATGGAAACTTGTATAAGGTGAAAAGCCAGTCCTACCAGACATATTTTTCTTGCAAATTAGATTTCCACAAGACTAAATCAATCAGTTTGATTTAATTTGTCCAGTCATTTGCAAACAGAAATCTGATATTTGACAGGGCACATTTAATAGTCTTGTTTACTTGGTCCATCAAAGTAGTTGTATAATTTTTTTATTAAGTTCTTATGAATAACTCCTTGTGTTCATTTGTGATTGATATAACTTAAATGATCAAGGAAAACTTACTGCTTATACAGTATGAAATGACTTGGCTTTTTGACTTAATGTTAATTATAAATAATTGCCAAGACTTTTCTTAACCAGTGTTGATGCCAATCTTCCTTTTTCCAGTGCCAGTGTCCCTTGTTTCATGCCAACTTTGATATGAAATGCCACTGGAATTCATTAAATCCTAGAATGTGCCCTGATGGGTTAATTATTGGGTCATTCACACTGGTAGAGGGACAAATCTGTCTAATCTACTGACAAACTTTAGAGTCCACAGTTATTGCATTAGATTTATGAGTCCTCATATGTAGAATGTACTATAGGTGGTCTAATGAACTAATGTATAGTACCGTATCATGCTGTTTTTATACCACACACACCACACCACACACACTCACCACAACACACACACACACACACACACACACACACACACCACACTATATATATATATATATATATAATATATATATATATATATAAACTGATCAGCATTAATCTAAACACACTGAATCCTGTTTGCTTATGTCACAGGTTGGTTCATGACAAAAACTGAACTGGTTTAAGTATCTGTTGGCTGCTTCACCTGAACACGACCA
This sequence comes from Sphaeramia orbicularis, assembly GCF_902148855.1. Lineage (NCBI taxonomy): Eukaryota > Metazoa > Chordata > Actinopteri > Kurtiformes > Apogonidae > Sphaeramia > Sphaeramia orbicularis. Next base: position 33,610,135 of record NC_043961.1, on the reverse strand, counting down.
GAGTTTGGCATATTATTGTCACCTTTTCAGTACCTAAAGGCAAAGGATAAAAATCTTTTTTTTAGATACATAAATTATTCATCAGGACATTATAAGGCTAGATACACAGATTGGGCAGAAGCTTGCAGTTTCCGCTTGGGTTGAGCTGACATAATTCAGACAGTGTGTGTTTTGCTCTCATCCACCTGGCAGGGGACAAGCTCTGAACTACTGCTTTGGACCTGTGTCACTGGACTCTTCATCTTTTTAGTCCAATGGCTTTGATGGTCCACTTTCATGAAGGACTACACTACTGCGGCCGCCTTCTGCTGTTTTTACCTGCATGTTCCCACATGTATTGGAATAGTTCATATGCCTAATACATAGTAATAAAGATGTTTTAAGTGGCAAGCCTTTGTTTGACTATGTGCATGATTTTTTTTTTATTGAAGAGCATAAAAGGGTCTAAGCAAACTTTTAATCTGTACACATTTTAGAGACAAGTGTGTGCAATTACCCATTTGTCTGTAAAAATACTCTTTCCGATTGCAGCACAGTGAAAGTAAAAAAAAACAAACAAAAAAAAAAACATTTCTATTTTGTATGGAAAAAAAGAAATTGCAGCAATACAAAAATCATCAAGTATATCAGAAGACAATTTATTACCCTTTGTAGAAAATCTGTTGGACCACATTAATCATCTCTTTGGTTAAGCACATTGTATTGACAGTCTAAAAGTTGAAAAATCAGTGCATAATGTCTAAAATTCTATGGATTACCTAGTTTGCAGTAGAGAGAACTCAATTTATGAACAGAATGTCATGATAGCTGATTGGGCTGTGAGTGTGAGTTTGTTAGATTTGCTCAGTTGAACTGCAAATATCTAAGCTTCAGGTTAATAACGGTTTTCTGTTTGTTGTAACACTTGGTGTTGAACTGAATGCTGCTGCATGGAGTGGCACTGCAGCAACTGCTCAAGTTGGATTGAAAAAAAGGTGCATGGATGCCCCCTAGTGTTAATGACCAGCAATGGTAAGCCTCTGCTTCTGGTTCAGAGCTTCAGTACCATTTCCACAGCAGAGTTCAGATCAGTGTGTAACCAAGTAAATGCATGATCCAGTGGCTGGAACTTGTTAAACTTCAGTTCACTTGTACCAGTTTACTTAGTTTACATGAAGTCACACAAATTTAATGAAATTCTTTATATCTGTGGATGTGATGAATACCCCCGCACATAATAAAAAAAGATGAGGGAAAAATGAAAATGCTGACCCCTGAGCAAAAACAGTTATGTATCCTACATAACTACTCATTGAGAGACAAATATTTGTACAGCACTTTTTAAGTACCATCTCACTAGGCCCACATCCTATCCAAATACAACATACAAACCTGATACCAAAAGCACAGTCTACATTCATTTAGTCTCATTAACGCTTGTGCTTCAGATGGTATAAAATAAAACTTCTATTTGGATGCCCTTTCTATTTTGCTACAAATAAAATGTAGTAGCAGGATTGGAAACCTCCAGTGTGATTTTGTCTCAGCTCCAAAAAGAGTTGAAGTTACCTACCGAGACCAATGACTCAGCAGCCAAACCAAGCCTTTGATCGTCTCTCTATAAATGATCAACAATGTATGTGGTACATAAATAATGAAGGTTAAGCTGTCCCTCTTCCCATTTGCTGGCCAATTTTATTTGCATTCCTGTGTTTCCATCATGAAGTCAGCCTCAGCTGGCACTATGTCCATCTGTGTCCGAGTCTGAGGCCTCGGCCTCGTCTGCAGATCCGCTGAGGGAAGGGTAAGGCCTTGGCTGGTCCAAGTTGATGTATGTAACTTTCAGATTGATATAGTGTTCACCCTCAAGACAAGACAGGATGTGATCTACTTTTCTGACCAGGCTGTGAAAAGTAGGCCTGTGTTCAGGCTCTGGGTCCCAACATGCCAACATGATCGAATAGCTGAGGAATGAATGATTACGTAATTGAGTAATGGAGAAAATGAAGAAATGAGATGCAACTACTTAAGAGTACAACAATGAACATAAATTGTTCTAACAAAGTCAAATGAAAAACATCAAATTATGACTAGAGATCAGTGATGATTCTTACAGCGTATCTGGGCAAAACTGTGGCTGGGGAAGTCGACGTCCCATCAACAAGAAGTGGGTGATGTCGTATGGGTCCACATTTGGATATGGACTAGCCCCTCTAGTCAGCAGCTCCCACATCAATATACCGTAGGACCACTGGAACAAACAAAACATCTAGTATAGAAACATGCATGAAATATGTGACAAGCACATTTATTTGATAAGCTTAAGCACACTCACCACATCAGACTTGGTAGTAAACTTCTGCGTCTGCAGACTTTCAATGGCCATCCACTTCACAGGTAACTTCACTCTTTTGTGACTCGAATGCTGTAATATTCTTTGTCATAGATGTCCCTTGCCATGCCAAAGTCAGCTACTTTTACTGTGAAGGTTTCATCCAGCCTGAAAAGAGAAGGCAGAGCTTTTTATTAGAGGATTGTCTCCTCAGACAGTATGTTGGGGGGGTCATATTTGACTGATTTGAATAATGTTAATATTCATTCCTATCATAATATATCCCCATTTAGACCATAAGATCTTTGTGAAGAAACTTACAATTTTGTCTAGTTTTCTTAATGTCTTTGTGCAACCACAAAAATATCTAACAATTCATTGGCTTCTAGCTAAACATTTACAAACATCTCCACAGTTTACATCAATGATTATTATATAGTCAAATGACAAGTGACAACAGACGTTTTTTGGCCTATTATTGCCAAATCAAAGCCCAGTCATGAGCCAGTCATCAGTACGTGATTCATACTCACATGCAGTTACGTGCAGCCAAGTCTCTGTGCACGAACTTCTTCTGGGCTAAATACTCCATGCCCTTTGCAACCTGAAGCCCAAAGCCAATCAGGTCTTTCACTGTTGGATTCTATGAAAAACAGAGAAATCTTACAAAAACAACCCTAGCAGTCACTGTTTTACTAGTGACACAGTGTAAATACAACTGAATCATTCTGAAGCCAAATATCTTCGAAAGTAACCAAGTAAACATTGAAAATATCTGCTGTCACCACAGAGTTTAAATGTGAAATTCACCCTTTTCTCCGAGCGGATGAAATGACGCACATCCCCATGTTTCATATAAGGCAGAACCACCAGAGGGAGTCCTTCTTTGGGGAGCATGATCCCCAGCAGAGACAGTATGTTGGGTGGTGGAATGCTTTCATGATGATTCCCTCCCTTAAGAACTGGTCCACCTCCCCTACATCCGTGATTCCTGTTCATACATAACATAATGTTAAACAGACTAGTTCAAGTGCCAGGAACTTGGCTTATATGATATCCTTAATAAATCATTTATCAACGTACTGTTCAGGGATTTAACAGCACAGTGGGTCTCTTGTTTATTGCTGTCTATTAAGTATCCATGATAAACTGTGCCAAAGTGTCCTGCATATAAAAAAAAAGGTAGTTAATGTTTGTGTAATATTTCATGCTTAAAAAAAAAAAAAAACAGCTAAGCATCTTACCTTTGCCAATAATCTGGTCAGCCTCAATTCTAAGCATGTCTGCAGGAATCAGCACATCTTTGACCTCTTCAAGAAGTTCAGAGCTTAGGCTGACCAGTGAGATACTATCTCGTGGCATTAAAGGAACAGACAGGTGGTCTTGACTGGCAGCAGCGTATAATAAACCTTGGAATGCTATTCCTCCTGAGCCTGAGGTTTGACTGGTAGTTGCACTGTAACACATAAAAGAGAACAAATAAAAGGAGACAGTCTTTATGAGTTGTTATTAAAGACACTTGTATTTCCTATGGCTGCTACAGACTTACATAAACAAAACACAATGAGCTGCGCACTTTTAAAACCCCTCAGCCAAATATAGTGTAAGATTCTGTTGAAAGTTACCGCCCTATAATTTACATTAGATTGTCTTTGTGTAAATTTAGTGCGGATATCTCAATGCATTCTTCAGATAATGCGATTATGTCGTTGAAAGGACATGTTGCCATTTGGCCTTGAAAAAGTACGTCAAGGTCACCAATTGTTAATAGGCTTCTGTTTCATACCAAGATGCATCAACAGTATAAATTTGGTGCAAATATCTCAATGCATTCTTCAGATAATGTGATTACTTTATTGAATGGACAGGGCGGACAGACAGGGGATAAAACAATTACAATACCTCTTCGGTAGGAAGTTGGCCGAGGGGTAAAAATGACTAAAAGAAAACAGGAAATATAGTAAAAGATACAGGAACAGTTAAGAAATGGATTTATGAATGAATGTGGGTATCTTACCCCGTCTGTAATCGCCCGTTGGGGATATATCTGAATTAGCGCCAAAGCGGTTCTGGGAAAGCACTGTTGATAAACGACTCTCTATGTTGGCTGAAAGGATACACAGGATTTATCACATAAAATGTACCAAACAGTGTGTGTGGAGAATAGCCTATACAGATCCAAAAGGCCAAAGTCAGCACATAGTAGACACACAGCAGAAAATGCCATGCACTGCTGTTTACACATTATTATATAACTGAGGTTATCAAAGGCATCAACAGTCCACATTTTCCATACCTCTCTTTTTCTTCCTTAGGTGAATCATCACAAGTAATGCGAGGCTCGCGCCTACTACCAATGCTGCGATGATGCCCAGGACAATGCCTACAATGACTGTGTTGTTGTTGCCATCATCCAGAACCACTGTGCCTACATTATAAACTTTTCCATTCACAGACACCTACACTTGGTAAATGGAAAAGGGTATACTGTTGTTACATTCATCATAGTATTCATTTGCATAAAATACATTGATTTAAGAAGGTGCTTCAAGATGATGTAAAAGCAGAAAGTCTAACCTCAACAGGCACGCCTTCACTGGGAATAACGAAACCTTTAGGAATCCTGCAGGTCAGCTCATTGGACAGAACCTGGACGTTACAGTCACCCCCGATGGTCATTGTGATCTTCATACATGAACTCACTGTATTAAGTTTGTGATGCTGGTGTGCATATGGGGAAAAAAAAGGTTTAAAGCTGTTATAAATGATAAAATGGACTACATAATCAGTATTAATAATTACATGATTTAGATATTATCAGTGTTCTGTTATAAATATGTAAAGGAAACACAGATCAGTGACAACATACATGTAATGAAACTTCGTTGTCTCCTGGTTTTAGAAACAACACATTGTTTTCATGTTCAAAGGGAATAGGATTGGCATCAGAGTGATAATCAAACCGACTCTTCCACAGGTTGCTTTTCCATCCATGTGAATAGAAATCTCTCCAGACACAAACTTTTCTTCTAACATTTCCTCAGGAAAAGCAGGAGTCCTGCACTCCATATGAGTGGCATTAGCTGTACCCTCACAGACCTGCAAAACAATCACCACAGAAAATATAGACTGAAATCACAACAAAACATTTTACATGTACTATATATTGTTAAAGTTAATAAACAAACTACAATTTCTTATAATCCTGTAAATTATGTTTAGATGTAATAAAGCTTATGGAGCATTTTAGGTGAACTGAATTATGTTACTTACTCTGCCACTACTCTGACATGTGAATGTATTTAAAGACAAAAAAAAATAAAAAACGTACCTTTTGAAGAGGGACAGAGTTCTGCAGTAAGAGATATCTGGAAGTATAGTTAACAACCGTATGGTGGGCGGAGTCAAGGTTCTCACCCACAATCCACACACTGGATCCACTGTTTGACAGCATAAACAACATATTATCACACAGATTATTAAAATGAATGAATAAATACCAGCTTTGCTTAAGCTGTGTAACCTTTTGAAGCATTCAAACTGCAGAAGAGTAGTGTCTGTTTCCTACCTTTTAAAACCACAGTGAGGATGTACAGACTTGATAACAGGGTTTGTCTTGTAGGAAAACTTCTTCGTGCTGGTCACTTGGAGGCTGTCAATGGTCACATTCACCGGTGCCTTTCTGACACCTGGTACAGCTGCTGTTTGGCAAACAATAGAAGACACGGCACCACTTCCCTTGGAGGCACTGAAAAGATTCAAGATTCAAGAATGTTTACACTACAAATTATTGGGTTCTTACCAAGATAAAAAAAAACAACAACTTAGATTTAGAACTGCTAGATAATTACCTTGTTTCAAGAGTTAATTTCTCATTTTAATCTTAATTCAAGAAATCTTGTCAAATGAAATTATCTTGCTGCATTGACAGATATTTCACTTGTTTTGAGTACCTTTTTCTTGAGATTTTGTGTAATAATAAAATTTAGACAGGTATTTTTGGCTAAGAAGGTGTAAACTTCAATACTCAGATATATGAAATGAAAACAGCATAAACACAACATGAGCACACAATATAAACACACTATAAGAATATGTACAACAAATTAAAAAAAAAAAATATATATATATATATATAAACAGTATGTACAGTGGAATGCAATTATGTACAATATTATGTGCAAATGAATAGCAGCAGAGAACCAAGAACAAAGTTACCAAATAAAGTCCATGATTTAACTTGACCCTTTTCTACTGCTGTGTGGACCATAACCTTGTGTCAGTTTCTGTGCTGTTTACCTCTGAATGACACACTTTTTGCCATCAATTAAGACATCCCTCTGAATCCCACTGTTCAGATAGTTGCCTGTTAGTGTAACCAGTGTTCCTCCAAACACAGGTCCAAAGTCTGGGGTGATTTTTTATATTAGGCACCTGATTAGACAAAAGAACAATATTTCATCACTTTATAAAGTCACTTCCATCACTGCCATGAAAAAATATTCACAGAATTCATTTTAATCAAATGAAAACATGTTCTCACCACAAAAGAGAGGCCAGATATTTGAGCTTTGCCTTCAACTGAGTAGACGCCGTGCATTATCCCCTCATGCACTTGAAGAGTGATGTTTAGGTTCTGGTGTGGGGTTTTTTCCTGAATATTGCAAACAAGCCTGGTTTTGGATCATGGGGACGAAATGGAGTAAACAAAAAAAGGGGAAAAACATGAGCTGGGAAAGCCTTTTTTTCTACCATACTGCAGCCAAAATTAGAAGTAAACAGTCCATGTGTTCTGTGGATAAATACATTCAGTAACTGTGAGGGGCAGCTTGTCTAATGAAGTGAGGAGCGGTAAATAGGAGCAAAATGATTTACACAACACTCCAAAATGTTTTAACCATCAGGGTGATTCAACATCTTGTGTTCTTACAAGGTGCTGGCTCACAGGGATCTCTCTGCAGAATGCACAGCACAAGTTAATGTGTTGAATGCATTAATATTACTCTGTTTGTTGACTCATATTACCATAGTGTACAAAAGAATGTATCTATTCCACAACAGTAATGTTCCTATTTAGTGTTTACTAATGCTGTTAGTGTTCTAAAAGTGCTGTATTCTTCAACATTCTTTTTATTAGAATCAAGATAAAAGAAAGTGTCAGTCATACAAGGAAAACCATGCTTTTGGATTTTCCATATAACGTATATACAATTCCCCTATTCCACCCTCCACCCCCACCCTACAAAATCCCGGGTAATGTATCCCAATTTGAGATTAAATAAATAAATAAACAAATAAAAACAATAATATTAGTAGGTATGACACTCATCAGGCATATCGAATATAACAAAAAGAAAAAGAGAGTGGAGTCGGTCTATGAGCCAGATTTGAAAAGTGCTGTATTCTAAATGATTTTATATCAATATTAGCATAATAGCAGAAGTGTTAGCCCTGTGAAATACTCACACTTGGCTATTGCTCTTCCAAGACGTGACCGCACAGACGCTCCCAGAGCCCACTATGATGGTGTGAGTTCTATCACTGATGACTGGAGGTCGCTGATGAGACTGGAACTCTCTACCACACAGCGTCAGTTCTGTTGTCCACCAGCTGGTACAATTTTTGGATAAAACTACAAAAAAAAGATCACCATCCAAAAAAAACGTTCAGTATTGCAGTTCACCTATGCAGCATACTTATACTTTAGCCTCATTAGATCTACCTCTGTAATGACCGGTGCACAGGTATTTTGGTTCCACTGTGAGGTACACTCATGCTGCTTTGAGCAGTTTCCAGAACACCAGCCACAATTCATGAAGCGCGGCGCCATTAAACATGATGGACATGTGGTAAAATGTGCACACCCTGGTCCTGCAGAGGGCACCTTGAACATCTGCATCAGGGAAGAAACAAACAAGAATTAAGTGAGAGGGAAGCAGCAAAATAAAGTGAATTCCACTTGTGGTGGACATTACAAAGTGTACTCTACCTTATTCCCCACAACAAAAAGAAGTGAATCCTGTGAGACTGCTGCTGTCCTGGATACTTGGGTTTCCCCCAAAGAATAGTTTGCATAAACAGTTGGACTTGTCAGTGTCAGAATCACCTGAAAACAGGAACACATTGTTTGTATCACATGGACATTTATTTGCAAGAAATTAGTTAACTTATACTACATTACACTTATTAGTAGTCAGTTTCAGACAGGAAAACTATACAGAGTTTAGACAAAATGATGTTAATCATTAGTATTAAACAAAATTCTATTTTTATTATGTGGACATAAGATACAGAAATTCTACTGCTTCCATATGAAAAACCTCTTAACTCAGTTTATCACTATTCTCATTATTAATTACTGGTGATGCATATGACACCTATTGTCTTCTGCATCACAGAGTTACTTGGTTATCTTTAGACTAGCGGTGTGATAAACATCTTCGCATCTTCATGGAACTGAAGTCTCTTGGATGAGAGATGAAATGTTTTCAAGAACAAAAAATAGTCCAGTTTAGCTTCAGAAACAACTAAGGATCTTCATCTTCTCATCTATAAATCTCTTACTGGATGCTCACCCACAGTAAATACTTAACATCTGTCCTATAATAGACAAGACTCTACCAAACCTGTTTTACCTACAGTATCATGCTTCAGGTCCCATTGGTTTATTAGTCAGTTTTCTGTGTTTGTGCACCAAACACATGCATTAAACTATAACAAAACCCACCCGCTGCCTGTGGACTTCAGTGTTTTCGGAGAATTTTTAACTTTGCATATTTCATCTCTAAATGTCTCTGTATTTTGACATCATTGCAAGGTTTTTGAAGCTTAGATGAATTTTTAAATTCAACTGCACAGAAAATATCACAGATAATTCTAAACTAAGACATAAAAACACCTCATCACAGGTTACATAATAACTTTTTCCATTCATTCATTCATTCATTCATCATTTGAACCTTCTTTATCCTCACTAGGGTTGTGGGGTGCTGAAGCCTATCCCAGCTACTTATGGGCAAAGGCAGGGTACACCCTGGACCAGTTGCCAGTTCATTGCAGGGTTGACATATAGAGAAGAACAACCAATCACTCTCATATTCACACCAATGGGCACTTTAGATTAACCAATTAACCTATCAGTGCATGTCTTTGGATGGTGGGAGGAAGCCAGAGTACCCGGAGAGAACCCACGCAGACATGGGGAGATAACTTTATATTTGTCGTAAATCTCATTGCATACTACCTGCAGTATTCTCCCATCCGAGGTGCCGAAGTGCCCCAGTGTGAGGTTGTTGATAGTGGTGACCAGGACAGCAGTGAACAGGACATCTCTCATCTCTCTGTTAAACAGGTCCAGTCTGTAGTACGGCGTTAACACCAAAGTGGGCATTTGAGTGCAGTTACCCGCACGCTCTGCACCAACAGGAGGAAGACACACAGCAACAAATTACTTCACACTTCAATGTTAGATTCTTTTTGCACAACATATTTACATCTGTGCAAAAGATGTTCCACTCTCTTGCCTGCAGGAAAGAACTCAGGACAGAAAGAGCCGACATAGTAAACTGTAATTTATAAAGGAAGTGCTGCAGTGTGGCCTCCAGTCATGTCAACAAGCTGTGAGAGAAGTAGGGTTATAAAACAGCAGTGACTCCAGTCCCAGTAGGTTTACATGGTGAATGTTGTCTTTGCATTGCAGATTGTCAGCTTCTGAAACTGTACTGTAAAATACATGACGATTAGGAATATTTGGCACAAAAGAAAGAAAAAGAATATTTGGCACGGTTCAAGTCACACTAGTGAAGAATAAAGTAACAATAAAAACAAACGGATGTGGTAAACTAATGGCAAACATTCCACTCCACAGTAGTTTAGTTGCAGTAACCTGTCACAGCTTGCCCCCCTCTGTCTGTCAGACCTTAACCACTTTGTATTAAACATTTTAAAGATGTATATGGAGTAATAATAATAACAATATGGAAATTGAGATACATTTATATTAGTGGCAACTGTAGACTTTCTTCTCTGAGAAAACATTTTAATCGAGTTAGGTTTTTTTTTCCAGCAGTTCATTTCTTCAATATCTGTAGTATTTCCTCTTCAAATAAGAGCTGTATAAACCAGACACTGTCTAACACGACCCCTCCCCTTCAAATTCCACGTTTTATCAGCAGGATTTATAACCTGTGTTTGTTGGCACATTCCTGGAGGTGTGCACATGGTTGAGAGAGCTCAAAGGACAGAGAGCTTGAACTCCATTCAGGGAAATGACCACACCTTTATTATTTTGTTGAGAGCTGCAGCTAAACACTCTCTTCCTTCAGTGTGTTTTCTATGAGAATGAGCTGCTACACAGAGGTGAAACCTTTAGATGGTTGACCCGTTTACGCTTTACGCTTCATTTACCTTCCCACTCTAAAAGAACTTTTATTGTAAGTTCTCACAAGGAAAGTTTTCAAAGCAGATACAGAGGTTGTAAGGTTTAGTCTTAAGGAAATCAATGCGCCTTTTATCATAAAGTACATACCCGACTGTATCAAAATGGTCTGTACTGTAAATAGTGGCCACCTTTTCTTGGACGAAGGCTGAAACTTAACAGAGCAGAGAAACACTGTGGCAACATGCAGGTCACACCACTGACTCATCAGCCCCTCCCAGTCTCTGCTCTGAGTCTGCCCTCATTCACACACCTTCATCAGAGCTGCCACTGTCATACACTACATCAGTACTCACTATTCAGACCCACACTGCAGTTCCCATACTATACTATCCTATATTTGTCTACAGCAAAATAAAGCTTAACGATGAAGTGCACTGTTTATCCTAGGGGACTTCATTACACAATGTTTGTCTGGCTAGGTCATTTCCTGTCTGGGCGTACGGTGACCTTTGTTCTGTTCCTTTAGCTCTGATGACAACCAGGCATGAAATAAGTTACTCACTTCATGTGGGCAGTTCTCACGTGGCTGGAAATGGTACAGTCCCCTGGACAGCTGCTCGGTGCCTGCCTTGCAGCAGGCCTCAACGCCTTTTTCAATGGCCTTGTTTACTTGTGTCAAGAGAAGGCACAAAGAGCTGAGTCTTTTTGGGGATGTCCATGCTCATCCACTATTGCAAACACTCCATAAAGTATATCCTCTGTCTCATCAACCCCCAGCTCAGCTGCCAGGTCTGTCCCAGCTCGCCCAAAGTAGGCGGCCTGAAGCCCATTAAACACAACTCCCTGGAACTGTCCCTGCGCCCTCCTCCGCTTTGGATCATACCGACACTCCAGGACCACCTCCCTGTACATCCACACTTCTGGAATTGATATTGACAGTCGTGCCAGGTGAGTCTGAAAGGCTGAATTACTTATGGAAGGATCCTCCCTTTGCAGGGACAGGAAGTAGACAAACTCCTTGGTATAAAACTGTAGATGTAATCGATTTTGTATGAGTCTCGCAGACTGGGGAGCACTGTTAGTCCATTTGAACCAATTCAAAACCGTCTTCAGTTGAAAGTGGCCTCATCACTGATATTGATCTCCTTGGATACCGCTGTGCTATTCTGTCATTGACAGAGGTGGCTACAAAGAAATTTGTTGTTTGTCCCTGTTCAACAATGCTGATTTTGGTGCCAAGTGGACTGGCTAGACAGTCAGGACAATTAGATGGAGAGTTCTTGTTTTTGTTATATAAACACCGCGGCTCAGGCTGCATTTCACTGTAGTTGATGAAGTAACAGATCCCATGCTGAGTACTTCCACAAACATACAGATAAGGAGGAGAAATCCAGCTGGATCCAATAGCAGAACCTCATTGTCTGTATCCAGTGGATCCTCAGGGTCATTTTCTATATCGCACACCTGGCAGGTTTTACAGTCAGGACTGCCAATAGGTCCAGTTTTCACCTCCCATATTTTTTGAAGGTGTTATCAACAGCTTCGATGACATTCTGGGATCCAATGTACACCTCTTGCTGCAGTGGGTCCAAGTTCACAGCTATGTTTTGTATGGGATTTTCTGTTTGGAAGTAGGGGAGGGAATAATTTACAGTGAAATCCACCAGCTTGTGTGGAGGAGGACATTTGAACTGTCCCAATGCAGTCTGTGTTTGTATCCATATGCATAATGTCAGCAAGGCGGTCCACGTGACCATTTCCACGTCAGTCCACCGTGACTGTGTGTTACCTATAAGATACTTTCCTCAGTGAGAACATTCTGGAGCAGGAGCTGAAGGAAAGCAGAGAGGGAATGTTTAACATCCAAAGTCAGAGAAACATTTACACACACACACACACACACACACACACACCTACACACACACACATTTGGCAGGGATTCCCTGTGGATGTGGATACTCTGAATACTCTAAACTGACAAATTAAGAAAATGATAAAAGTGCTAGTTTTATTAATACTTGTTGCTCAACAAGCTTATCAGAGTGACAAGTTGGTAAAGACCAAGATCAAATCTGGGGGCAGGACATAACTTGCTGCAACATGTGGTCTAACTATGGGAATAGTTACATAGCAGGAATAGTTCCCAACTTTAACACACTTACTGGGTATGTTCAATAGACATGCACTGATTCATATAGAATATTAAAGACATTATCATGAACAGCTACTTCTTATGACACTTAAGAAGAGCAAAGAACAACAATAATGTGAGTAATGTTTGGTCATCTGTAAACGTAGACGAATATAGTACTCATAAAGCTTCCTTTAAAAGTTAATCTGTTTTTATATCCACTACATATAATAAAAGAAAAAAGCCTCTTACCTTTTGAAAACGGAGGCTGTGGTTGTGTATGAGTTCAGTTTTCTGTGTTCATGAAGCTCCATGCACTGACCTGCAGAGCCGACTCACCTGACGGAGGAGCGGAGGTTACTGGCACCGACTGTTCACTGACACCGAGGGACATGAATCACGCCAGAAAAAATCACGCACTGTTCCACAAACAGGATGTTCCACACAGTTACCGACCAAATAAAGCACTGTGCCACGACAGAACCTCGGGGTTTTGACTCAAAACTCTCAAAATCGTAAATTCAAATGTCAGATTATTTCATATATTATTAAATATTTATTAATCCCAGGAAATATTTACATCATGACATGAAGGAGAACGAAGACATTTGAGGGCAAGGCTATAGGCAATGGGCAACACCACCACCACCACCACCACCAACAACAACAACAACAACAACAACAACAACAACAACAACAATAATAATAATAATAATAATAATAATAATAATAATTATTATTATTATTAGTATTTATATATTATTATTATATAGATGATGATGATGATGATGATGTGATGATTATAATTTCATGAGGTTAATTATATGTAAGTTTCCACTGTTAAAGTTATATTAATATGAATAACTATTACTGTACTAATTTTAGAGACTACACAATGATTAACAACATTATTATTATTATTATTATTATTATTATTATTATTAACAACAACAACAACAACAATATAATAATAATAATAATAATAATAATAATAATAATAATAATAATAATAATAATAATTATCATTATTAGTAGTAGTAGTAGTAGTAGTAGTAGTAGTAGTAGTAGCAGAATTAGAATTAGAATTAGCTAATAATTAATAATTAATTAGACTGTTATCCCCGCAACCCGGCCCCGGATAAAGCGGAAGAAAATGGATGGATAATAATAATAATAATAATAATAATAATAATAATAATAATAATAATAATAATAACAACAATCTCTATGCCACAAAAAGCAATTCAATAAATTAACCATGAAATCATAAATTCAAATACAATAAAATAGAGGGGAAAATAATGAATAAATAACAAAGTAAACAAGTAGGCTAAATAAAAATAAATAAATATGACTACAACTTTCTCCATCTTCACCGACGATATGATGTAACATTAGATCTAACTTGAAGAACTCCTAATGAGTGGATGTTGAATTAAAAAAAAAAAAAAAAATAATATTATATATCTATATATATTATATATAATATATATATATATATGTATATATATATATATATATATATATATATATATATTTTTTTTTTTTTTTTTTTTTTTTTTTTTTTGACATTCCAAACCGGAAGTACAGGTATATATATGCCTCTTGACTCTTTTGGTACCCTCTGGTCCTGTCAAGCCGCACCCGCAATAAGGAAGTATGAAAGTAGTTGCGTTGCGAAATATGACCATCTCAAATATATCCTCATAGTTTCCTTGCCAAGAGTCATTTCATCCACTGCAACTCTTTCCAGTTCCGTGCCAAACTAGGTGGAAAAAACTTTCCTAGTACTTGAAACAAACAGTTTTGTACAAGCAATGAATCCTGCAGTAAATTAAAAAATGCATTGCTCATAGATTAGGAAATAAATCATCTCCAGCTAAGAAGCTATGAAAGGAATGCTTTCCAATCACATCATTTAAAGTTATATAAGCAGAGCCTTCCCAATGACTGTTTACATAAGAAATAAAAGAAATAGTGGACTATATTAGGTAATGGCAGTTCAATCTTAATCTGCGTGGGATTAGGCTGTTAATTGTACTGGAGGAAATGCTATTATTGGTATAAAGAAGCATCATAGATCCAAAGTTAAACATCTACCACAGGATCCAAAGTTCAGAAATACGAGGCTGTTTTAAAAGTCTTACAATATTTATTCAAGCGCCATCTTTCACACGTTCACTGTTTCAAAGTGCATGTGTTTAAGTCTGAATAAAACAGTATATGACATTATACCAGGGTTGTTTTCATTGGACCTCTCTCGGTTGAGGCCTTACAGAGATCCCAGCATCAAAATAACCCTGTTCTCAGTTGTCCTTTTTACATCTAGGTACGACTGACTGACTGACTGACGGACTACCTGACAACCAGGCCAAACAGGCATACATCCAGCCCAGAAAGCTGGAAAAGTGATTACAATTTTCCCATGAACATTTTGTGATGCTGTTACTAAGTGTGGATATCTCCAGAGATATATAAGTATAAATGTCTGAGATCAAATTCCCAGGAGACAATAGCAAATATGCTGTAAATGTGTTGTTTCCCACAGTTTTTTTGTTTTTTTTTTTTTTTTTTTTAAGAAGAAAAGCCTTAAAATCAAGTAAAAATGGTCTATGTAGTTGTAAAAATGTGTTCCTTTAGCAGTTTGGATAAATATATTTTATTATATTTCAACCTAAAACAAGAAAAAGTATATTTAAAATGATTTTAATGCACAATTAACCCATAAAGATCCAGTGCTACTTTTGTGACTGTTCCCAAAATATAGTTTTTTCTGTAGATTTAACCTTTCTTAAGTGATTTATCATCATTTATTATAATATTCTCCCCTGTATTTTGCATTTTTTCAGTGAAAAACATCTATTTTCCCATATTTAATTCATTGATCATGTAGATGTTCATAAAAACTCAGAGTAAATTCAAAGGTTATTCTATCAGAAACATGGAAAACTGAATGGATAACATGTCCAGGTAATTTTTGCTTCGACTCATGTGAATAAATATGTGTTTGTGTGGTGTATGGTTTGGTATTTCAGGTGGTGGTCCTCACTGACTCCTGTCTGGATGATCAGAAGTGTTTTGATGACTTCTGCCACTCACATGGAATCAAGTACAATGGAAACACTGTCATCTTCTACAATACTGATTCACCAGTAAAACCCATGGAGTTGGATGAATGACAGTGGATGGAGATGCTTGTTTTTACATTCAGTTATTGATATATTTACTGGAAAGTCATTTTTTCTTCAGTTTTCTCTGTTGTGATATGATAACTCTAAACTTTAATCTGAGTTTTATGAACATCTACATGATCCATAAATTAAATAAAGGAAAATACCTGATTTTTCACTTCAAAACACAAAATACAGAGGATTACATTAAAATAAATAGTGATAAATATCTAAAGAAAGGTTAATATCAAAAAAAATGAATTCAGGAACTGACACAAAAGTAGAACTGGGTCTTCATGGGTTAATCTACCACATCTCACCCTACCTGTGTCAGATAATGTGTCCAGGTAATTTTTGCTTTGAATCACGTAACTAAATATGTGTTTGTGTGGTGTATGGTTTGGTATTTCAGGTGGTGGTCCTCACTGACTCCTCTCTGGATGATCAGAAGCGTTTTGGTGACTTCTGCCATTCACATGGAATCAAGTTTATTGTAGCAGACACCAAAGGACTCTGTGGGTAAGTTAAAAACGTGCATACTTGTTATGTTGATTAGATTTGACTGTGCTGTTCACATATTAACCCATAAAGACCCAGCATTACTTTTATGTCAGTTCCCAAATAAAATTTTCTCGATATCTAACCTTTCTTAAGTGATTTATTACCATTTATTTATAATATTAACTCTGTATTTTGTATTTTATCAGTATAAATCAGGTATTTTCTCATATTTAATTTATTGATCATGTAGATGTTCATAAAAGCTCAGATTAACATTGAGGATTATTATATCAGAAACAGAGAAAACTGAAGAAAAAGTGACTTTTTCAGCAAAGATATCAATAACTGAATGTAAAAACAAGCATCTCCATCCACTGTCATTGATCCAATCCATGGGTTTACTGGTAAATGAATGTTATAGAAGATGACAGTGTTTCCACGGTAACTACGGAGCCTCTGAACATCCAAACGGGTCATATCTGATGACCATGAAAAGATGACCAACTGAATTTTACACCAGTTATTTACATATATTGACAGAATTAATGGTTCAGAAGTTATTAAACATTTTAGATCAATAGATGCTTTTGATCACCAGTGGTTCTTTGGGTCTTTATGGGTTAAAGTAAAACATCTATTTTTTGGTAGTCACCACATGCATTCATACTTAAAATTAAATATTGTACACAAACATAGTACAGAGTGCAGTCATTTCAGTTGTTCTGTGAATATTGTATCTTCTCTCTTTGTATGAAAGTATGACTGTTTTCTGTTCCTCAAACACACACCACATGAGCTTAGTGGTTCACAATCACATATCCTCTGCTTGATGCATAATGATGAATCACTGGTCACTCCTAGATATGGAGATTCTACCTCTAGTTGTCCTCTGACAGTACAACTAGTTAAACTCGATGACGTAAAACATTAGTCTGAGTGTGTCAGGGTGTATTATTGTTACAGTCACCATGGAAATGTTGATACTTAAGAACAGTTCTCCAAAACAAGAGAGAAGTGCTTTTCAAAGAGTTACCATTGAGCCATTTAGATTTGTTTCCCCCTTCATTTTATTTGGGTCTTCAGGGAGTTGCTCCAATGAAAGAATACTTTTTTTTTTTCTTTGCCCATGACATTTTGTGCAATCTCAAATATTATTATGAAATAATTACAGAATTTTTTTCGTGGTGTTTCAGAATGTGTGGCTGTATCAGACACAAACAATTTTTATTTTTGTTTGTTTTGTTTATCATGAGCAAGAAAAAATAATTAAACTAAATTCTTAACAGTTTCAACATGTCCTAGATGTTTCATTATCTTGCTGAAACATCCAGTTTTGACTTGGATGAAACAGTGAATATGCAGGAGAGAGCATGTGGGTTTGGAGAATGCAACGATACCTGGCAGAATTCAATGACTTCAGAGTGATTCTGCAATATATCACAAGTGCATGAGGTTTTTTTCCACCAGTTGGTTTTCTTTCTTTCTTTTCTTTTTTTTTTTTTTTTTTTTTTTTTTAAATCCTGTCCTGTTCAGTAATTTGGCCTTTAATTAAGTGTACTGGGGCCACGAGTTGCTTGACAGGTTTGATCTAATAGGGTTTTGAACCTTAGATCAATTTCCCTATTGGTTGGATTTAATTATGTTATTACTGTATGACTATGACCTGATGGGAGAACAGGACAGGGGTTATACACAAACAAACACTGAAATAGAAACAAACAACAGGCAAAAACAGAACAGTAACAACAATAAACAGTAACAACAATAAACAGTAACAATAATAAACAGTAACAGTGGTAAACAGTAACAACAACAATATACAGTAACAACAATAAACAGTAACAATATACAGTAACAACAATAAACAGTAACAATGATAAACAGTAACAACAACAATATACAGTAACAACAATAAACAGTAACAACAGCAATAAACAGTAACAACAACAATACACAGTAACAACAATAAACAGTAACAATGATAAACAGTAACAACAACAATATACAGTAACAACAATAAACAGTAACAATGATAAACAGTAACAACAACAATATACAGTAACAACAATAAACCGTAACAATGATAAACAGTAACAACAACAATATACAGTAACAACAACAATATACAGTAACAACAATAAACAGTAACAATGATAAACAGTAACAACAACAATATACAGTAACAACAATAAACAGTAACAACAATAAACCGTAACAACAATAAATAGAAATAATAAACAGTAACAACAATAAACAGTAACAATGATAAACAGTAACAACAACATATACAATAACAACAATAAATAGAAACAATAATAAACAGTAACATGATAAACAGTAACAACAACAATATACAGTAACAACAATAAACAACAATAATAAACAGTAACAATGATAAACAGTAACAACAACAACAATACACAGTAACAACAATAAACAGTAACAACAAATAAACCGTAACAACAATAAATAGAAATAATAATAACAGAAACAACAATAAACAGTAACAATGATAAACAGTAACAACAACAATATACAGTAACAACAATAAACAGTAACAACAATAAACCGTAACAACAATAAATAGAAATAATAATAAACAGTAACAATGATAAACAGTAACAACAACAATATACAGTAACAACAATAAACAGTAACAACAATAAATAGAACAATAATAAACAGTAACAACAATAAACAGTAACAATGATAAACAGTAACAACAACAATAAACAGTAACAACAACAATATACAGTGACAACTAGGGTGTGTATTGGCAAGAATCTGGCAATACAATACAAATCACAATACTAGGACCATGAAACAATATAGCAAGATATATCACAATACTGTTAAAAAGGCATTTTTTATTAGTTTTTTTCTGTTTTAAAAGATTATTTCCCGGAAGAATTGAATTACACCAGAAATATGCACAAATACTAAACACATTTTTATTTGATCACAACAGGATCTAATGCTATATCACAAAATGTTCCTGTGTTCAGTCTTCAGTTATGTTTTACAGACATTACAGTTTAAGATCCTGTTCAACTGTTCATATTCTATTAGTTCAGAACTAACATCAGAACATTATTTTTGTGCAATCCCAACAAAGGAACTAACATTATTAATAAAAGTGTGTTAAATAATAATAATAAAATATACAAAAAAAGAAAAACAGAAAAACTAAAATGAACCTCCACAATATCTGCATTTGAATAATTACCTTAAAAATATCAATGCAGTACTTTTTAATATCGATACAGTATTGTGAAATGAAATATCACGATATATTGCAGAACTGATATTTTCTTACAGCCCTAGTAACAACAGCAATAAACAGCAACAACAACAATGACAATAAACAGTAACAACAGCAATAAACAGTACAACAAACAGAAGAATATCATCAAATTTGAAGAACAAAATAATCCAATATCTCAATAACCAGGGGCAAAAAGGAAAAAAAAAAAAAAAGAGGAAGTGAAGATAGCAACAGAATACCACTGGTGACTAAGGTTAAATAACTCAAAGGCAGTGTAAATAGTGTAACTCCAAGGGTTAACAACAGCCCATTGCAGATGTCTGTCCTCCAGCTGGTTTTCCTTGTGGCTCTAACAGTCCTTTGTCTCCCTCTAGAGGCCATTAGAACCTACTGGAAATTCTTAAACATGACTCATTGATCTGAAACGAAAGTGAAATGTTGTCTGTTTTATGGTTCCTACCATTTACGCCTAGGTTCCTTATTCTGCTCTCAGTCTGTCTTGTTTTAAGGTGTTTGTTTGGTTCAGAAGACTCCAGGTGTTTACTTTAATATTCTGTCACTGACACCAAAAAGTGCATCATGACGGAAATCGATGAAGGCTTCTACTCCCGCCAGCTGTAAGTCCAGTATTTCCTTCATGTGGCCTTTAGTGTTAGTCCCCACAGGAGCATAGGGCTAAGGCTGAATATGTGTGCTGTTACCTGTGCAGGTATGTTCTAGGTCATGAGGCCATGCACCGGATGGGCGCAGCAGATGTACTCATAGCAGGAATGCGTGGACTTGGAGTGGAAATAGCCAAGAATGTGATTCTGTCTGGGGTGAAATCTGTCACAGTTCAGGATGAGGGGCACACAGGATGGACCGACCTGTCTACACAGGTATTATCACAGCATGGCAACTTTTACAACTCAGCAATCTGTCTGAAAACCAATGACCATTGATATTTGTCTGTGAAAGAACCCCCCCCACCCACACACACACACACACACACACACAACATGATCCATTTCTATCAGTACCCTTTATCCAGCTGTTATTATTATTGGTTATTTAGTTATGTATTTTTGATTAGTATGATTTATGTTTTCACTGTTGTTAATAATGTTATTTCTTTTTTTCTCTTTTTTTTCTTATTACTTGTTTTTGTTACCAATTCCTTTGCTTCCTCATTTCTTTTCTTTCTCTTTCTCTCTCTCTCTTTCTCACACACACACACACACACACCAATGTAAAATGCTGAATATGCACAGGAAAACTCTGAATCTTACCAAGTGTATTTTTCTCATTTCGAGTCAAAAGTTCATCACACGTAAAATAAGACATAATCACTTAAAGAGTAACTTTTCAGTGAGATATAAAAGCTTATTTTTAGACAACAGATCTTGAAAATCTTGTAAGAAATCTAACCAAGATAATTTTCACTTGTTCCATTGGCAGATTTTTTTTTTTTTTTTTTTGCTTGAATTAAGCAAAAAAAAAAAAAAAAAATTCTGCTAATGGAACAAGTGAAAATCATCTTGAAATAAGGTTTTCAAGATCTGTTGTCTAAAATAAGTTCTTATATCTCACTGAAAAGTTACTCTTCAGGTGATTATGTCTTATTTTAAGTATGATGAGATATTTTGACTAGAATGAGAAAATACACTTGGTAAAATTTAGATTTTTGTAGTGTGTGATTAGAATGTTTTTGTTTTGTCTTATTTGTTGTCATGTCTTTCCATGTTTTGTTATGTACTTCTCACTTAATAAAAAAAAACACTGAGAAAGAAAGGAAAAAAATATAAAATTTATTGGTAATATTCATCTTATTCTTTCCCCTTTTACTTATTCTTATAAAGGAATAAAAAAAGGCTGTAACTGTAGCTTCTTGGCATATCACTGTATACATTTACCAGGTTATAAACATGAATACTCATAAACAAGTAATGTACGTATACAGCGATACATTAATTATAAGAAAGGAAGTGGTCAGAGCTCTTTGACTCTTAGGTGAATTCCAGCTCCTGCTTCCTCAGGCGATAATGCCATGAAAGGATTATGAAACCACTCTGAATTACGCTAGGAGTGAAATATTTATCTAAACACCAGTGGTTCATTCCGCTATGCAAATAGGTCTTACATTAATTTTATGTTACAGATATAGAGTTTGAACAACCTCAACATGAAAACTGCAGATAAAATGTCTTCTCATATCGAAAGTGCAAGTGTAGATGTTGTGTTTAAGTTGAGAGTGAAGTCATTTGATGTGTTGTTTATTTCTCCACCAGTTTTTCCTGAACGAGTCCCATCTAGGTCAGAATCGAGCCACATGTTCTCTACCACAGCTGTCTTCTCTAAACTCACATGTGCATGTTTCTGCCCACCCTGGACCACTGGACAAGGATCTGCTTCTGAAATTTCAGGTCAGGATGAGACATAGTGAAGGTTTAAATTGAAGCGACTGCTCATTTTCCTGTATTTAACCCATAAAGACCCAAACAGCAACCGACCACCAAAACCATCCACTGACCTGAAATGTTTAATACCTGTTGATCCACTAATCCTATCAATACATGTAAATAATGGGTGTAAAATACAGTTTGTCATCTTTTCATGGTCATCAGATATGACCATTTGGACGTTCAGAGGCTCCGTAGATAGCATGGAAACACTGTCATCTTCTACACCATTGATTCACCAGTAAAACCCATAGAGTTTGATCAATGACAGTGGATGAAGGTGCTTGTTTTTACATTCAGTTATTGATATATTTGCTGGAAAAGTCACTTTTCTTCAGTTTTCTCTTTGTGATATGATAACTCTAAACATTAATCTGAGTTTTTATGAACATCTACATGATCCGTAAATTAAATAAAGGAAAATACCTGATTTTTTCACTTCAAAACACAGAATACAGAGGATTACATTAAAATAAATGATGATAAACATCTAAAGAAAGGTTAAATATAGAGAAAAATGAATTCGGGAACTGACACAAAAGTAGAACTGGGTCTTCAGGTTAATCTACCACATCTCACCCTACCTGTCGGATAATGTGTCCAGGTAATTTTTGCTTTGAATCACGTAACTAAATATGTGTTTGTGTGGTGTATGGTTTGGTATTTCAGGTGGTGGTCCTCACTGACTCCTCTCTGGATGATCAGAAGCGTTTTGGTGATTCTGCCATTCACATGGAATCAAGTTTATTGTAGCAGACACAAAGGACTCTGTGGGTAAGTATAAACGACGTGCATACTTGTTATGTTGATTAGATTTGACTGTGCTGTTCACATATTAACCCATAAAGACCCAGCATTACTTTTATGTCAGTTCCTAAATAAAATATCTTTATATCTAACCTTTCTTAAGTGATCACCATTTATTTATAATATTAACTCTGTATTTTGTATTTTATCAGTATAAATCAGGTATTTTCTTGTATTTAATGTACTGATCATGTAGATGTTCATAAAAGCTCAGATTAACGTTGAGGGTACTTATATCAGAAACAGAGGAAACTGAAGAAAAAGTGACTTTTTCAGTCAAATATATCAGTAACCAAACATAAACCCAGAGTCTCCATCCACTGTCATTGATCCAACTCCATGGATTTTACTGGTGAATCAATGTTGTAGAAGATGACGGTGTTTCCACGTTCACTATGAAGCCTCTGAACGTCCAAATGGGTCATATCTGATGACCATGAAAAGATGACAACCTGTATTTTACGCCAGTTATTTACATGTATTGATAGGATTAGTGGATCAGCAGGTATTAAACAGTTTAAATCAGTAGATGGTTTTTTTGGTGATGGACGTTTTATGAGTTAACGCTTTGTGTTTCATTTGCAGTCAGCTGTTCTGTGACTTTGGGAAGGACTTCATGGTGTTGGATCAGGATGGAGAAATGCCTGCATCTGCAATGATACAGACGATCTTTAAGGTAATGCCCTCCAGGTTTTCATGACAGTGGCTTCAAGACACGTTCTTACCCACTCACGTCTGTACATGCATTCCCTTAACTACCCCCAGTTGTTACTCTGTGGAGGTCTCATGTTCTCCCGGTGTCTGTTTAGGTTCCCTCTAGGTCAAGGGTGTCAAACATAAAAGTGGTCCACCGAAGGGTCCGATCCAGGCCATTGATGAATTTGGAAAAATGTTAAAATGTCACTGAATTAGGCCTATTTTATTTCCTCATACAGTCCAATTCAATCTCAAGTGGATTGGACCAGTAAAATACTATCATAATAACCTATAAAGAATGACAACTCCACATTTTTGTTTTTGTTTTAGTGTGAAAAAAGGAAAATTACATGAAATATTTACATTTTTAGACTATCCTTTTACAAAAAAAGTTAAATAACCTGAACAAATATGAACAACATGAAATGTCTTAAGAGAAATAAGTGCAACTGGAACAGCATTCTGCCAATTACTAAGTATTTTGTGCCCTTGTAGATCCACTGTGATCTGTAAGTTGTAATGCATATGCAAATCAGAGGCTGAGGCAATATTGTTAATATTTCACCCATGGTTCTTCAGTTGTACAGGTTATTTCCATTTTTTAAAGGACAGTTTGTAGATCTAAATATTTTCATTACATAATGTTATTTTTTTCACTCTAAAACGTAGTGAAAGTTTGGAGTTGACATAGTTTTTGGTTATCATGTTATTATTTTACTGGTTCGGCCAACTTGAAATTACAGGGGTTGGACAAAATAATGGAAACACCTTCACCTCAAGATGATAATGCCCCAATCCATACAGCTAGAATTGTTAAAGAATGGCATGAGGAACATTCTAATGAAGTTGAGCATCTCGTATGGCCGGCACAGTCCCCAGACCTCAACATTATTGAGCATTTATGGTCAGTTTTAGAGATTCAAGTAAGACGTCGATTTCCACCGCCATCGTCTCTAAAAGAGTTGGAGGGTATTCTAACTGAAGAATGGCTTAAAATTCCTTTGGAAACAATTCACAAGTTGTATGAATCAATACCTCAGAGAATTGAGGCTGTAATTGCCGCAAAAGGCGGACCTACACCATATTAAATTATATTTTGTTGATTTTTTAAGGTGTTTCCATTATTTTGTCCAACCCCTGTATATTGGAATGTATGAGGCCCCTGAACAAAAATGAATTTGACACCCCTGCTCTGGAGTATTCTGTCTTCCCCCCATCATCCAAAGACATGCACTGTAATAGATTAAGGATGGATGGATGGATGGATGGAGTTCACCTAACATGCATGCTTACTAAACTAAAGGCAACTTACATGTTTAGGTCAATAAAGCCTAACTGTGGAGCCATTGTTTTGACTTTAGGACAATCCTGGAGTGGTGATCTGCACAGATGACCAGAAGCATGGATTTTCCGATGGCAGTAAGGTTTCCTTTTCTGGAGTTCAAGGAATGACAGAGCTCAACACCCGTGGTCCTTGGGAAATCAAAGTTCGCAGTTAGTCTTATTTTTAATTACGTCATGAATAATATGATTTAACAGTTCGCCTGTTCAATGTAAGACCAACAATTTTAACTTTTTTTTTTTTTTTTTGTAACTTTCCAGTGAATTATTTTTGATATGGAAATATGTCCCTTCTGTTATTAGGCCCACATGCTTTCAGCATTGGCGACATCTCTGGCTTTTCTGAGTATGAACGCGGTGGTGTAGTGACTGAAGTTAAACAGCCCTGCACGATTAGTTTCGTAAGTATCTGCATTGTTTTGTTTTATTCCTTTCTTTGTACATTTGGGAAAAAATGGTCATAAATAGATTAATCCAATAAACATAAATTGCAGAAACCACTGAGTGAGGCTTTACTGGACCAAGAGCTGCTGATATTCAATGATTTTGGAAAAATGGAGAGGCATAAGACCCTTCATTTGACTTTCCAAGCCCTTCATACTTTGTGAAGAAAGAACAGCGACTCCCAAATCCTCGATCTCAGGTAAATGAAAGTTATTGTCAATATTCCATTAACCCTTTCATGCGCAGTGGTCACTCCAGTGGACCGTTATTCTACAGCTGTTCTCTTGTATATTCATGGATTTTTGTTGTTCTTTTTGTTGTTGTTGGGGTTTTTTTTTTTTTTTTTGGTTTTTTTTTTAGACATATCTTTACTAAAGTTTTAAAACACTCCATATCTTTTCTGACATGAATTGGTATCATTATGTAGATCTCTCCTGAGCATAAACCCCCAGAATCACAAATCCTCCCCATAGTTTTCACACAATTTATCAGTAAATAAATGTTTCTGTGCATCAAAAATTAAACGTGTGGTGTCCAGCTGAGTGCACATTTTTGCCACTTTATGAAAATAGGTTAATAAGAAATTGTTTTCATTATTATTTTTTTTTTATGTATTTTTTACATTTTTTAAATTATTTTTATTTTATTTATTTATCTTTTTTTTCTTTTTTTTTTTTTCAGAAGGAGGAATAAAAACACTCAGGACAAAAATTTTGATTAAGGTTCTCATAATTCGTGCATGAAAGGGTTATATATATAGTTTTTTACTCATGTTTACTTTATTGTTATTGTAGGAGTGTCATGCTGCTGCTACGCTGTAATTTCCCAGTTTCGGATAAATAAAGTGCATCTATCTACTATCTATCTATCATCTATCTATCTATCTATCTATCTATCTATCTATCTATCTATCTATCTATCTATCTATCTATCTATCTATCTATCTATCTATCTATCTAATAAAACTAATAAATGGTAATCTTCTGTCTTTGTTGTTGCTGGTTATTTCTTTACAGTCTGATGCAGATGCACTTCTTGATCTTGTGAGAAAGCTGAATGAAGTTGCACAACTGGAACAACTGGACGAGGCAGCGGTGAAAAGCTTATCGTACAGCGCAGGGTGATTTGGCTCCAATTAATGCTTTCATTGGAGGCCTGGCTGCTCAGGAAGTTATAAAGGTAACATCACTGAGCACTGCCACAATCTGATGGATGAAACATTAAACATCTCATCTATGAGATACTGCGTTCATAATGTCACGAAAAATCATCATGTAATTAAGATAAGATATGCCTTTATTAGTCTCACAAGGGGAAATGACAGGTTTATGACAGCAAAGTACAAAGCACACAAGAGCAAAAAAGTGCAAAATCAAGATAAACACAAACTATAAACACAAATTATACAGCGAAGTTTTTTTTTTATTGCTAATTTCTTATTCATTTATTTAAGGTGACTCTAAATCTATAACACATGTCATTACTACAATGAACAAACAACACGCACATGTTTTTTTTATCATCTTTTAGTGCATCCGTTTTTATTTAGTCTTTGTTTTAATAATGTCCATCTGATCTAAATTGTTCTATACTGGACAAATAAGGCGGATTTAATTTTAATGGATTTTAAAGTGATACTAAACTCTAAAGTATATTTTAAGGGTTGTAAACATATTATATGACTTAGTTGTGATGAAAAACATCAGTAACTAATGCTCATAGAAACTGACAAATATGTAAAAATTTGACGATTGCCACGTCTTGTTTGAAAATCTTTTAAAAGCCTAGCCACCCATTTCATGATGTAGAGTTGTATTTTTAGTGTTGTTTTATTATATGAGGTGTTCAGTTAGTCTGTCTTTTAGTCACATCCTGCCAAACCTCATTCATTTTCTGATGTGTCCAACTGAAGCTGTTTGTGTGCACTAGTCAGAGCCATCAGACTCACACAAAAGGGTGGTAAAAAGGGACAAATTTGTTCATCAGTTGCCAAAATAATATAATAAAATACCACTGACTTGATAACAGAGGCTACAGACATACATGTTTACTGGGGACATTGGTAGGTTTAAGAGTACTTCAGGGCTTCAATTCCAGATGGGAAAATTTGTAAATGACAGAGTGGAAAGGCACAAAAAATATTCTAAATATAGTGTACATGCAAATGGATACAGAATTTTAGGCAGGTATTTCTCAAGTGGTAAAACCAATACAAAAACCAAACCCTACTCCTGTTTCACATCCACACCTGGACTTTCAGACACTGACCACACTCCATCGCAGCTTGGTCACAGTTTTCATGCGATTCATGCTGTAAATGGAGTTAGATTCAGACTAAGGTTATAATAGTTTGGATTTTCATTATAGTTTAGGTTTTATTTAATTTTGTCTTTTTTTTCTCTAATTCAGTTAGTTTTAATTCGGTTTTAGAGCAGGTTTGCTAGTTATTATTAGTTTTCATTTTTGTTCTAAAACGCTTAGTTTTAGTTTAGTTTTAGTATTAATTTTAGGGTTTTTTTTATATCTTTTATCTTCTTCGCCGTCGTATTCAAATAAATACCAGACAGGACTCTGCTGCTTTCCTCCCAACTTTAGTCTCCATATTTCCAGGTAGAGTGGGGACCAGAAGATGACTCTAAACCAAGTGACGAGAAGTGACAGACCTGTGAAGTGTCAATATGGTGCCAGCAGCTAAAATTGCTAGAGAGAAATAAATCGCTTTTGTATCAATCCAACAATTGACGAAGACGAAATCGAAGGAATTTTATCCATAATTTGTAAATGTTTTAGTTAGTTTTGTAAGCACACAATACAGTGTCAGTTAGTTATCATTTTTTTTTTCTTTTAATTCTAGTTTTTATTTATTTCAGTTAGCGAAAATGTTTTTTCAATTCTAGTTTTCGTCATTTTGTTAATTTTTGTTAACGATAATAACCTTGATTCAGACACTTAGTGCTTCCTCTATCTTAGATCAGTTGTTATGTAAAAATCAGCATTTTTCTGTAAATTACGCATTATTATTTAAAGAACTGGTAACAAGACTTAACTTTTGTCGTAATTCCATGGTTACAACATACAGTAAGATGTTCCAAAGATACAATTTTGTTTTCTGGTGAATGCAGTGTTCCTGTTCCTCCACTTCAGCAGGTGTAACAATCACCCTTCAGTTTTTCATAAAGCAAAGCCATAATAAAACTGCCAAAATATATTAAATATATACTACTAGTGAGTTGTTTTACATGGCTGACTGTGCTTCTCTGTATCTATATCCCTGCAGGCGTGTAGTGGGAAGTTTACACCTCTTCAGCAGTGGCTCTATATTTGATGCGCTGGAGTGTCTCCCAGAGGAGCAGGACCACCTGGACGACAGCACCATTTTCAGCAGTACATCGACCGCTTCTTCAATTAAAATATTTCTACTGCATCAGCCACATTCAGGCCGTTAGATTGAAAGGAGCCATTTCTAATGCAGCGTCAATATTTGTTTCCCTCTCTTGCAGAAAGGCACGAGGTATGATGGACAGATTGCTGTGTTTGGATCAGCTTTCCAGGAAAAGTTAGCAAAGCAGAAGTATTTCCTGGTGAGGACAGGTTTTGTTTTTGTCCAGCAGGGGGACCACTCTGCTTTGGAAAGAAGGAGCTCCATCTGTGTTTCTTTGATCTTGTCTGGCGTTAATGATGGCACATGCAGGAAACGGCTGTGATTCAGGTGGCATTTCCGGACTGTGTTGACCTCTTGGTGCGCAGGGCTGTTTGACAGCACCAAGCCCTTTCTCGTTTCCTCTGAAAGTGTTATTTTACTGATATGTACTGACTGTTGGTGAGTGCACAGGCATTCTCTCACAACTGCAAAAAACAGTGTCAGTGAAGCAACAGATAATGTGGAACAATATATTCAGAAAAAATAGTTGCACTGCATGAACTAAAATACTGTCTGTCTGACTCAGTGTTTTTGTATTTTTTCAAGGTTGGAGCCGGTGCTATTGGGTGTGAACTCCTGAAAAACTTTGCTCTCATTGGCCTTGGTGCTGGAGACAAAGGGCATGTGACTGTACGGACATGGATTTCATAGAAAAATCCAACTTGAATCGCCAGTTCCTCTTCAGATCTCAGGATATTGGGGTGAGAAACTAAAATACAGTATTTTGGAAGTGAAGGAGCTTGAACCCTAACCCTGTCACATAGCTCAGTGGTTCCTCTGTGCCCTGGTTAAGTGGAGGGCGGCAGGGGGTTTTACTCATGGAGCAGGATGGGGTTGACATTATGTGTGTCAGATTAACATGGCTGCCAAGTTCCATCATTAGTGAATGTTTTGTTTTGTAACTGTTTACCTCAGGAGGTATCAGATAGTTGATCTCTCGACTGCCAAAGGCAACAATAACTTATGTAACACAGTTTAGTGCAGTTCATGGAAATGTTTATGAAAATCTTCAGCCCTTTACTGACACTATCATTAGACAGTGAGGGGATAAGACTAAATATAAAAATGTATTTATTTGCAATCATTCACCAGAATTTATGCAGATAAAAAAATCTAATTTAAATTTTTTATCAGATTTAATACATCCACATTGCTACACGGCCTTCCTTTTTGCATAAATAGCCTTTGTTAATTCTGCTTCAGCTTATTGTTTGTGTTACCTGTATTATTAGTATTTCCCAGTCGCATGCTTCATTTTCCCATCTTGCTAAAAACAGAAATCGAAATCAGAGGTTGCAGCCAAAGCAGTGAAGCAATGAACCCACAAATGAACATCAGCGCCCACCAGAATCGCCTAGACCCGGAGAGTGAACAGGTCTATGATTACCACTTCTTCATGGGGTCTTGATGGCGTGGCTGCAGCATTAGACATGTGGAAGCCAGTAAGGACACTCCAGCTTACACACAACACCAGTACAGTGTTTACCTGAGCTCTACAAAGGTTACCAAGTAGTGTTTTACTCTTGTGTAGGAGCTTATCTTGATGGGCGCTGTGTTCAGCACCAGAAGCCGATGCTGGAGGGAGGAACTCTGGGGTAGTAAAGGCCACACTCTGGTTGTGGTTCCTCATCTAACAGAGTCTTATGGACCGGCAAAATCCAGTTCTAATGCTGCAATCCCACTGTGCACACTCAAAAACTTCCCTCACCGCATTGAACACACGCTGCAGGTACGATATAGACCTCATGATGCTTTACTTGTTGTTTCCTTATTAGAAATGATTTTTGTTATATAATTAAGTGACCAGAAAAATACAAATACTCTGTGAAGGATGCATGCTACCTTCTTAACCCTTTCATGCATGAATTATGAGAACCTCAGTCAAGATATTTTCCTCTTTAGGCATGGAAAAATAACCATTGCAATTGAGGTTTTTTTTTTTTTTTCTGAAGGAGTTACAAAATCTCCATCATTCATTTAATTTTTGAAGCAAAGAAACATGTATTTAAAACCTATATCAGAAAATGATATGGAAAAACTATTTTTAATGCTGCTAATCATGTTTTCTCACATTTAACATATTCTAATACTAGGTATTATTCACTTCATGGAGATAATATGCACAAAAAAAAACCTTTTTGTTTTAAAAAAAGCTATTAATTACAGTCTAATAAAAATTATCAATTATGGGTGCCAATGGGGGGGGGGGGGGGGGGTGGGGGGGGAAACAGGACAAACTGATGGGGCCCAGCATTTGTGGGGGGCCCATAGAACAGTGAGGGGGTCCAGTGTACAAAGGCTAGAAGTTATGAAAATTTTGTTTAAGATCCGCTGTATAAGAGAGGCATAGAAGGCGAGTAGAGTCGGACATTGAAAGTTAAGTTTCAGTTTAATTTCACGCTATAGCGGAAGTGACGGTATGTATGGACCGAACCCCGACCCTACATGCCTGACCCCCCCCCCCCCCCGCCACGTGCTGTGACAGATCAACAAGAGACTGAATTTATGAGGTCTACACGTTTACCTTTCATGGGGCCCACAATTGGTAGCGCACCCCTGAGTAATGGTATGAATTGCATTGTATGGGATGATGTATAAGACATCAGTGAAAAGTGCTCTATAATAAAATTTACTTTACTTACTTTACTTTACATTAGAGGTCAGTTCTCTGATGCTCACACACACAGTTCCACTCGTGTGCAGCTGTAAATGCACATGATGACCGAATAATGCAGTCCCTTATATAGATGCACCTCTCGTAACACAGTACAAAAGGCTGTTCTTATGTTCACAAACTGAAGAGAAAAGACAGCCTGTTAAAGCTCTTAAAACAAAAAAACACAAGAATATATGAGAACAGCTTTGAAATAGCTGTCCACTGTAGTGACCACTACGCATGAAAAGGGTTAATATCGTTAAAATGTTCATTCATTTGACAAGACGATGTTTGTTTATAAGTTACCTCTGCAGACAGTTAGTTCATGTATCCTTAATCCATCATGGTTTTATCTCTATTCTAGTGGGCCAGAGACCAGTTTGAAGGACTATTTAAACAAACTCCTGAAAATGTAAATATGTTCCGCAGGTAAGACATGTATCATTTGTATTTGCAGCATTTCCATTACAGCATGTTCTTCTACAAATGTGTCAAAGTACGTTCAACAATCTGTTGTTAATATGCACCCAGTTTGACACTTTTACAATGCCTTTACACACTCACAAAGCCATTCCAGCAAAACTACAAAAACCAATGGGGTGGTTCAAGCTCATTATTTTGTTTTAACAAACAGGAAACATGTGGTTGGCTTTTAGTGATAAACCCCTAGTAAAACTGACATAAACAGTCTGTCTTGCCAAGGCTGTGCTCTGTAATGTATCGTTCATTTAAGTGCCAAACATCGTTCTCCTAATAATAGATAAAGTGTCTCAACTAATTACAGGGCTTTCTGGTTTAGTAACGTCTGCAGAAAAAAATCTGACTAGATTAATACATGGAAAAGCATTGTTTAGTGTTGAAGGGTTTTTATCATAGATTAAAGAGCTGAAAATCCAGTTCAGTTATTTATGTGCGGGATGCGCAGTTTGATTCAGTTGTTTGTTTAAAGAAAACACTTCAAAATATTCGGAGCTTGTAAAACACTGTGCCAACCACAAGGACCTAATTTTACTTTAAAGGACGTCAGTGACAGATACAGATCCAGACTCAAAATGTGTCTCAGCTTTGAGCCTCGGAGCCCTCCTAATCCAGATGGATTGTGAGATGTTCTCTATTTGTTTTGGGGAGATTTTATATAATCCCTTTCATTGTAAGGCGCTTAACCACTTTTCATGTGTCCTTACAGAAAAAGAAAAAAAAGAGGAAAACAAATCCTTTCTGGAGCAGAATCAGTGCAAGTTACTCATATTACATGCATGTATTTCAGGTCATATTTTTTGAGGTTATGA
The DNA here is from genome assembly GCF_902148855.1 of Sphaeramia orbicularis. NCBI lineage: Eukaryota > Metazoa > Chordata > Actinopteri > Kurtiformes > Apogonidae > Sphaeramia > Sphaeramia orbicularis. Next base: position 33,577,285 of record NC_043961.1, on the reverse strand, counting down.
AAAGAAACAGGCGTGTTTTGTTGTATTTTCCTTTCACTCATGATGAACTATGACTCTACATGTTCCTGTTCAGACCTGTTTCTTGTTACAGCATGCATAGGGGAAGATTCCATTTGATTTCACAGTGTAAGGCTGAGTGGAATGAGCTGGCTCCACAAATGTCCAGTCTTGTGTAGATGGAGTTGCACTGACCAAACACTACCAGATTACTACATACTTCCCTTTCCTATGACTCCACACCAGAGGGTTGAAGGAATCCCTCCTGTGTCAATAACAAGACTACTCCCTGATTTTGAAAGATCTGATTAATCATCCTTTGCTGTACTTGTTAAGAACAAGGGTAACCGAATATTTGTGCAGTAGTACTTTCCTAATTCTCACATTCCAGGCCCAAAGTTTTCCTGCAACATTCCACTGCAACCACTGAGTCCCAATCGAAGGCAGTCATTTTATTCACCTGTACTGGGAAACTGCTAGACTGAACTTGTCCTATCTTGCCTTTTTGCACAGACATGATAATAACTGTCTTTATATATATATATATATATATTATTCCTGTCATTAAATCAAAAAGGAATTCCCACCCTGTCTCCTATAGGGATGCAGACTTTGTGGAGCGGACTCTGGGCCATGGAGATGCAGAGGCTTTGGAGGTCCTTGGGGGGTGTGGAGCAGCCTGGTAGACCTGGCAGCCGGAGGACAAAGTCCAACAAGCTTTGAGGACTGTGTGAAGTGGGGCACGCTGCAAGTGGGAGACCTCATTTAACAACGACATCCTTCAGCTTCTGCACTGTTTTCCCTCCTGAGCATGTAAATTTGTAATTATAAATGGTTGACACAGGGGGGCAGTATTGTGCATAGGGTCCTCAGTGATAATTCTTAAACATATTGCATATTATACATACATTGAATTTACTGCATGTACTCATATTAGGTACATTTTAGCACTTTATTTCTCATATTTCACACCATGGAGTAATGCAGCATGTTCCCCAGGCTCAGAGGACATTGAAACCTAACCACTGAAAGTCATAGCTGATAAATATCTCTGGAGTAGCTCTGAGGGTGTTGTAATCTGGTGAAGCATGCAGACAGAGTGGATGTCACATGTTTCTGCCACACCTAGGGGCCATGGATCAGTGTCAACACAACAGACCCTCACTAACCCCAGTTCCAGTCTAGTCAGGATAAATTCCTCAGACCAAGATAGATTTCTTTCATTCAGGTTTGCTTAAATATTTATGTAGGGCACTAAATTCTAGGAGTTTTCTTGATACAAAATGGTAGTTTAGAGTCACAAAGAAAGCCAATAACACAACACAACAAAGATAAACTGCGTTGGCAGCAGCTGTTATGTGTTTGCTTCTCTTTTTGGCTGCTGTTGTTCTGCTTGGTAGCAGTCAGTGGCGTGAGAGTTATGGCTCATTTTCCTTCTGGAAAGTCACTTTCGACCGCAACTGGAGGAACTATGATAAGGCAGCCAGGTTTCAGCTAACGGTTACAAACTGAAACCTGACAAATGTCATTATCAATCATGACATATGACAGCACATCTGACACAACAGCCGCTCAGACAGCTACACAAATATGAACACGTGTGTCTGCTGAACACACAAAATACTCTGAAGATATGGAAGTGAATAGACCTGTAGTAAAGAATATAGATGTTTGTTATGTACAGTAGATATAAACACAAATATGTCAACCGTCAGTATGTATTAAAGTATGTAATACATAAATAGTATGTAATATTATGAAATGTTATGTATTAGAGATACTGCTTCTAAAATTCTGCAAATGTAAAATGTTTGATCAATTTAACCCTGTAAGTTTATAATCCAATACTTTAACAACACAGTCTGAATTACAATGAAAATTTAAGAATGGAGAAAATTATTTCATTGAATATTATGAAGTCACAAAGATTTATCTGCTTTTCACTGTTACATAAAACTATTTAATAAGTAGAAGCTGGATTTAAACGTGGTCATTAGGACCATCGAAATCTTAATGTTGTACATCCTCCCATAGATCTTATCAAGTTGTGTCTCTTATGTAAGTTTATTACACATTACATTTCTATGTTACACTTTCTTGAAGGTGATAAAGCCTCAATATGAAACAACCAAAAGAAAATAAAACCCAAAATGTCAGGATTTCAGCCTTATGAATGACTGGAGCTAATGTTTCCAGAAGGTGACATCCCTCTTTTAAAATATATTGATTGTGTGCTGCTATAGTCTGCTCTTAAAACCATCTGAAGCCTGATGGTGAAAAGAGGCTGAAGCCTTTTGACTGCTCTTGAAAGCACCCCTGTAGTGAAAACTGGCCCCATCAGGAGGACACTCTCTGTTTTCCAGCATATGGACCATTTGGTAACATCAAAGCTCTCAGTCCTTTTGTTCCTTTATCAGACATACAAATTGTGTAGTCAACACATAGCTGATAACAGTATTAGTCTGGAAGGTTAAAAAGGCGCAGTAAGGGTTTTTTATCAGATGATTTACTGACGGAGTGTCCCCACTGTCCATTGATTCATGTAAAACACACAAAAGTACTTTGTTTGATTACCAGGCTACTATAGTTTTTTGTGAACAATGGTATGCTATGGTATAGAACGTCTAGAACACTATTTTAGAAACTGCTGTGATTTCTTAAGCTGTTAGATGATAAAATGACACTGTTCTGCTTCTCTTTAGGTGACCAGTAATGGCCTTCCTTTCTGGTCTGGATCCAAGAGATGCCCTCAGCCACTGACCTTTGACCCTAACAATGTGAGTAATATCGGGTCCAGTGAGTTTGTCTTCTTTATCCAATAGGAACCCTGATGTGGACCCAAAAACAGTGGACAGGAATGACTCCAGATACCAACGTATTTGGGTCGATCACTTACATTCCTTCTTTATCTGGTCTGATAGTGAGTCTCAGTCACACACAATCGTGATCACGTAATAGATTCTTATCAGCATCGTGACTATCACTTACACTACTTAAGGACTAAAAAGACATAGATTATAATCTTGTCTCCACACATATTCAGATTCTTGATAAAACATACACACTGCAAAAATCTAAATCTTACCAAAGTGTATTTTTCTCATTTCGAGGTCAAAATTTCTAATCACACTTAAAGTAAGACATAATCACCTAAAGAGTAGCTTTTCAGTGAGATATAAGAACTTATTTTTAGGTGAGAGATCTTGAAAATCTTATTTCAAGAAGTCTTACCAAGATCATTTTCACTTGTTCCATTGGCAGATATTGTTTTGGCTTGAATTAAGCAAAAAAAAAAAAAAAGGGAAAATTTCTTGGTAAGATTTCTTGAAATAAGATTTTCCAGATCTATTGTCTAAAAATAAGTTCTTATATCTCACTGAAAACTTACTCTTTAGATGATTATGTCTTATTTTAAGTGTGATGAGATATTCTGACTAGAAATGAGAAAAATACACTTGGTAAGATTTTGATTTATGCAGTGTAGTACATGTTCTACAAGCTCTTACATTAAGAGGTATTAAATTGACAGTACTCCAGCTATGGTGTCTGTATACAATGAACATGTTACAGTATTATATCTCAAATTACATTATATTATCTCTCTCACACATAAAATTACTTCACCTTCCCCATCTTCTCTATGTCAGTATTTAATTTTACCATCATCTATCTGCATTTCACCCTTTTATCTGACCCCTCTATGTATGTAAAATGTCAAAATAATGTTATTGTTTTGATACATTTGGACATAAATAGAATAAAAATCACTGCTTCCCTAGGAGTAGTGCTGGGAATATAAGTAATTAAATAGATATCTAAAAATAAAACAGAAAAATCAAAGTTAAAATCTTTGAAATGACTTTCAGACTTAAAAGTTTTCAACAAACTTGTGCGTTAAAGTTTTATCATCCAGTTACATCTGGACATAAAGTTCTATTATTCTGACATCCATAGCTCATTTTCATAGTAGAATTGTCAGTGACGTATGATATTAGTTCTAGCAAGATACTTTTAGGCACAGAACAGGTAATAATATATCAGATATCTGAAACAGAAAAAGGTTGGAGTGTTTTTTTTTTTTTTAGAAAGAGTGATTTGATGCAACAATATATCAGGGATGCACGATTTCTCAATTTAATTAGGTTGTTTTTTTTTTTTTTATAGTCAGTGATGTATGATAATAATATAAATTGCAAAATCGTGCTTTGTAGTTGAGTTCTTTCTCTCTAGAGGTTTTTTCCCTCTGGTTTTATGTGTAATCTTTCATCATTGAAAGCTGATGTTGAAATGATTCCTTATGTTCTTTGTTAAAACATCAGCATCAGAGTTCATTATATTAAGAGCTCATGTTTTGATGATGTGTTTTAGACGACACATCTGGATTATGTGGTGGCAGCAGCTAATCTGTACCGACAAATCCATGGAGGTTAAAGGAACAAGAGACCGCGCTAGTATTGCAAAAGTCTTAGAGACAGTCAGTGTACCTGCTTTCACCCCAAAATCATCTGTGAAGATTCATGTTACCGATGAGGAGATGGAGGAGGACAAAAAGAAGGGAAGTCATGATGCAGGTAGTTATTAACCTGGTGGTATTCACTGCCATCACTTCATTCGTCATGTCCTTACTGTCAATTTTTTGTTTTCAGAAAAGCCAAACTTGAGGAGCTGAAAGCAAAGTTGGCCTCATCATCTCTGAAAAACCCTGCAAAGCCGATGTACCCCATCGACTTTGAGAAGGTAAGAGTGCAGCGACGCCTCCTGCGCCACAGACAGAGCGGCGGCTGGTGCTTAGCAGGAGTTAAACTCACATCTCCTGAATGTGTCTTTCTCTCTCCATCTTTTGGTCCTCAGTGACCCACAGCCTTGCACTTCCTCAGATTCATGAATGAAAGCCTCCTTGTACTCTACAGTATGCTCATTGTTAAAACATCTTGTGGCTAGATAAATAATTTATACCATACCCTTTTATAAAAGTAGCAAAAGTAACACCTCAGTCAACCAAGAACATGGAACTGATTAATTTATAAGCCTTATTCATGAGAGCCACACTCACACACCTCTGGTCAGAAACTGTGGACTCAACTCAACTCAAAATGGAGACAACATGAATCCTGAGGTCAGGTTTGTTCTAAAACACATTAACTGTGCAAATAATGCCACTCTTCACACTCTCATCACACCACCTGGCAACAACTTATCAGTCTATGTCAAGTCACTGAGATTTGTTGATATGTAGAAGTGTCAGAGGACCAATGAAATCTTCCAAAACAAAAAAGAAATTGTGTTCCCACAGATTGTCATTTCTGGTAAATACATTTTCGTCATGTAGGAAACAAAGTGGTAATGACTGGAGTACCCCATTTTCTTGCAAAATGATACTCAGGCACAGAACAGGTAATAATATCAGATATCTAAAACAGAAAATGGTTGTACTGTTGTTTTTGTTTTTTAGAAAGGAGTGATTTGATGCAACAGTATATTATGTCAAATTTAGTGGCTTATTGTTTGTTTGTTCATTTATTTATTTTGAATATTGCTTAATCAAACCACAAAAGAATTATATGAAAAGAAAGTCAAACATTCGAAAAGAAGCAGGATGAAGTTTAATTTATAATCTCCTGCCCCCTTACCCCATCCTTCACCAACCCTAAATTCTTATGTCAGATTTCCTAAGTGACTCAAAAATCCTCACATATCAGACTAATCTGACTATGCAAAAAACACAAAATTGCTGTACATATTAAGGATAGACTGTCCATTTTGCTGAAGCATTTCACATTAAACTAAACTGTCCTTTTCACAGCAGTAATAGTGCACATATCAAAAACAAAAATAAACTCTGTCCATTTGATAACAATAACACACATTTTAAAAAAACAAAATGAACTCTGTCCATTTGATAACAATAACACACATTTTAAAATACAAAAATAAATTTTGTCCTTTTCATGACAATAATACACATATCAAAAACAAAAGTACACTATCCGTTTCATAACAATAATGCACAAAAATAAACTGTCATTTCTTAGCAGTAACATTCTTACCAAAAATAAACTATGTCCAATTCAAAACCGTACTCACATAAAAAAAAAACAAAATAAATTGTATCCATTTCATGACAATAGTACTCATATATTGTCCCCACTTTCAAGAATTTCTTGCTGAAAGAACAAACTGCTCTGATAAAGCAACCAGACTTTACACAGGACTACAAGTAGCCTCACAAAAGGTACAGCTACTACGGAAAGACGAGATGGAAAATCACTTTTATTCAGGCTAAATGAGGTTCTGTTAAAAGCATCTGATGACTCAGGGCAGCCCCGTTATCAAGGTGTATGAGGTAACTCGGCGCTTATCAAATGTCACCTGCTCATCTTGAAGCTAACGCGGACCCCTTTCTCCTCCTACATGTGCAGGTAGGTGGAATGTGTGTAGGAGGGTTTCAGGTTGCCAGCTCGAAGCGTCCTCACGAACCCTAAAGCCATCCCTGAGTGACAGTCATCTTCGTGGCCTTTGTAGAGCCGCAGCAGCAGAGGCATGACTTCACTGGCCGCGTCGATCACAACAGAAATCTGATTTCCACCCCTGCATACTGATGGGGTGACCATGTTCTGTATTAGAGTGCTTTATGTGACACAGAAACAAAGACTTCAAAGCTCAGTGGAGGCAAACTAAATATCACATTGTTGGAGATGTCAGTTGGCATGGAGATAGATGGAATATGGCTTTGCTTATTTCATTTCATTTTCATTTCATTTATTTATTTATTTCGAACATGCTAAGAAACAAAATAAAACAAAAACAAAAGCAAATTAAGACAAAAACAATATAGCATTTAAATGGACAGAATCTATCTTCCAGCACATACAAGTCTGAATATTGCATTTAGTTTAGTATTTAGTTATGATCTTGAATATTCAGGTGTGTTTAACTCATAAAGACCCAGTGGTACTTTTGTGGCAGTTCACAAATTAATTTTTCTCTACATTTAACCTTTCTTAAGTGATTTATCACAATTTATTGTAATATCCTTTTTAGTTATGACTTTTTTCAGAGTAAATCATGTATTTTCCTATTCTTAATTAATTGATTATATACAGGGTGGGGAAGCAAAATTTACAATATTTTGAGGCAAGGATTGAAAGACAGTGTATGACCAGTTAGTTTATTGAAAGTCATGAGAATTTATTTGCCACAAGAAAATTTACATAATAGAAAATGTTTTATTCTATGTGTCCTCCTTCTTTCTCAATAACTGCCTTCACACGCTTCCTGAAACTTACGCAAGTGTTCCTCAAATATTCGGGTGACAGCTTCTCCCATTCTTCTTTAATAGTATCTTCCAGACTTTCTCATAATAGTTTTGCTCATAGTCATTCTCTTCTTACATTATAAACAGTCTTTATGGACACTCCAACTATTTTGAAATCTCCTTTGGTGTGACGAGTGCATTCAGCAAATCACACACTCTTTGACGTTGCTTTTCCTGATTACTCATATGGGCAAACGTTTCTGAAAAGGTATGGATAATAGTGTTAGGTATGATTATGACATCAATGTATGTTTGGTTTCAAAACAATTGACGTAGTGCCTGCTGAGAAAAAACAACTAAATGTTCATTGTAAATTTTGCTTCCCCACCCTGTAGATGTTCATTAAAGCTCAGAGTAAATTCAAAGGTTATTATCAAAAGCAGAGAAAACTGCAAAGAAATTGACCTTTTTCAAGAAAATCTATCATTAAATGACATAAACCCAGTGTGTCCAACCACTGTCGTTGATCCAACTCCATGGGTTTTACTGTGTGAATCCGTGTTGTTTCCATTGTTCACTACGGAGCCTCTGAGCATCCAGATGAGTCCTATCTGATACCATGAAAAAATGACAACTGCATTTACACCAGTTATTTACATGTATTGATAGGATTAGTGGATTAACAAATAGTAAACAGATTAAATCAGTAGTTAGTTTGGTCACCAGTTTTGTTGGGGTCTTTATGGGTTTAATGTGCACATTACCTGCTTTTACTTTTCCAGCTGTAGTGTTAATACATGTTTAACTTACACAGGATGATGACACTAACTTCCACATGGACTTCATTGGCGCTGCTTCCAACTTGAGGGCAGAGAACTACGACATCCCTGCAGCGAATCGGCATAAGGTCAACATTTTCATTCTTTCCCTCATCTACTCAAAACAGGTACATTAAAGAGGATGAGGCTGGGGATGGAGGAGGGTGATTTTTAAAAATACCACAGACCTCTCTACCTTCTCCTCCTCCTTCTCTCTGCCTCCTCCTTTTCCCTCAGGATTGTGTTTTTAGTTGGTGCTGCACACACCTGCCCTAAAGCCACAGACACAGCCTGCTCACCCATTGTTCCTGGAGCAGAACTAATCACAGCACTTTACCTGTCGCCTGGGAGGTGACACCTGAGCCAGGCCTTGTACCAGCCGCTACTGCAGACAGACACGGCCAAGACAGATGGAGAAAGGGGGGATGGGTATTACAGGGGTGAGCGGAGACAAAAGAGGGTTATCCTTGTACAATCATACAGATTTCCACGTGTTGCATCTTGTTTTGGAGTTACTTAGCATGCTCACAACAATACAGTACATCTACCATCTATGTAAGGACTAGGTAGTATGTCAGGGTATTCATAACAAAAACTTAAAAAAAAAAAGTTGTTGGTTTTTAATCAGTCTCCTGGTCTGTTTCTTAATTAAATGTAGCAATACTTTAAGTAACAATACTTAACTACCAGTAGTCTCACATAGTCAGACCTATGCACCACACAATGCTAGCCCAAGCACTGGAGAATTTTTAATTAACTTACTTGGGATCCCATTATTATTCCAGTAACAATTGTTCTCCCTAGGGTTTGCACACCAAAAAAAAAAAAAAAACATGAAAAAACATGTTTGCAATCTGTAGTTCTTACACCTATTAGTATCACAAAAAAGAACCCAAACAAGACATTCAAGCATCACAATAGTGTCACATCAAAACAAGAATACCAATGACAAATTCATTAAATTACGTAATTGATACTGATCATATGTAGCCTAGACTGATTTGTTTCTGAATAATGGTCGTTCTTAGATTCTATTTGAAGTTGCTCTTGCTAATAATCTGAGTTAAACATAGTGCAGGGTTGTTCCATGTTTGCACGGCACAATACAGCACAGTTGTTCTTTAAAGCATTTGTTTTTGATGAAAGTAAAATGAAACGCCTCATAAAAGTATATCTCATATTGTAGCTGTGTCTATTGTTTGCGTGTATTAACTGAGACTATAAGTAGCTGGTTTTCTTAAGACACAGATTTTCTTCATAAGATGAACCAAACTACCTGCCAGTCATTCCTGTACTCTCTTCCATTTTAGAGTCTAGACATGCATCTCTTCCACACTGGTCCCCACTGTCCTCACTCCCCATTGTATTGTTTATTTAACTGCTGTCTGTCAGTGCCTTTACAAAATGGTGTTGATGGAAGTTGCTTTTGTCAAACATGTGTGCATGAGGAAATATGTGATGGTACTAAAATCAGTGATGTCCATCATAAGAAAATGCTGCATATTGTCAAATCTTGACAGTTTCAGTGAGTAGTTCTAGCTTAAAGGTTGTTGTTGTTTCATGTAGCAGGCTCCAAACAGAGGGACAGACAATGCCAATCCTACCACTGTGCAACAAAAAAATCTGCACTTATTTCAACAGAGTACATTCTGTTAGCCAGGCTAAACTATGTGTAAAAGTCATGTATTCAACAACAAAACTTTTAAGCTGAATTATTAAAGTGCACAAGCTTGTTTTGCAGCAGAACAGGTATTATCATATGATATTATATGATGAACTGATTGCATTTGTGATTGCAACATTTTATGTTGTAACTACACTGTTGTCAATAAAGTTGGAATAGTTTTGTTTTCAGACACATTCCTATTTTTTTTTTATCAGTAATCACCTTTGACCTGGTGCAACGATTACATAGTCCCAGTTATACTTTATTAATCAAGAATAAACCAATTTTTTACTCTTATATCATGAGAAGAGGTAAAAATATTTTTATTTCAACTTTATGAGCAACAGTATAGTTGACAATGAGCTTGATATACAGTACAGTATTGATGCCTTTTTTATAAACTTGTTATTATGTCATGTTTTTTTCACACAACAAACAACATCACAGTGTATTAGTCATGTCATCATATGCACATAATTAAATATTTGTTTCTATTTATACTTTATTTTATGTGACTCATTCTTTTCCTACTCTGTAGGACTTGATGTTAAATTTAAAGTCTTTTTCTGCCTCCTTTACAGAGTAAACTCATTGCTGGAAGGATCATACCAGCCATAGCTACCACAACAGCGGCAGTGGCGGGCCTGATGTGTCTGGAGCTGTATAAACTGGTGCAGGGTCATCAGAAGATCAACTCTTACCGCACAGCGTACATCAACCTCGCAGTGCAGTACTTTGTCCTGTCCATGCCGAGCCGCCCAAGGCATTTCGAAGTGAGTAAGAGCTTCAGGTACCTTTAGCTATTTTTGGTAGACTTCAGTGACTCTGTGTCTTTTATATGGTTTTTATTCAGGACCTAAGGCACCATATTCACCTAGACAGACTCTAACTGTATATACATTCATAAATTAAGCCTGTCTACTTTAGAGATAAATCTGTTGAGTCCCTTGTAGATTTATGTCCTTCCTCTCTGACTGGAGAGCATTAAGTCCAGAATGAATGCTCTCAAAGTAAGAGGCCACTGTTCACTGTTACTCCACTATATATAAGTCAAGTCCCCAGAAAGCTCAGCATAATCCACTGGGTTTTGCAGTGCAGGTAAGGAAATCTGAAAGTATACATCCACATACACAAATAGACCCATGTCTGCTTCTGTGTTTGCACAAGTTAAGGGAATACAAAGCAAAGCAAGGGGACGGTTGAAGCATAGGGGCTTTAGGATCAATTCCACCCTAACTATGAAAGTTATTCCTGGTTTGAGTGCATATATAAAATTTCAAACACAATAATAAAAAGATTATGGACCATATTTGAAAGATCCTGCAAATCTTGAGGTGACATTCTAGATGAGAACCCTGTTCAGACTTGGCATCAGTTCATATTTTTCATGATCCAGTCACCAAAGGACACGTTAATTCACATGAGGTGCTAAAATGTGTCTCCACATGCACTCTCTATATGCAAATTTACTAGTTTATCTAAAGCGTAATGCAAGCTTTCTTTTCCTGCAGGCATTCTGAATACAAGCTGTCAAATTTAGTAGACACAGTTTTGCAACAATCCTTTGCAAATTCATGACATGAGGAAACTGTCAGTTGAGTGAATTGAATGGTAGAAGAAATAATTAAGTTCACCTTGCTTTTCAAAAGCTACCAACAACTTAAAGGTGGAATCTTTTCTTGCCTGTTGCTCATATGCACTGTGAATCGATCAATACACCGTGACGATCGATGATACACTGCAAAAATCAAAATCTTACCAAGTGTATTTTTCTTATTTCTAGTCAAAATATTTCATCACATTTAAAATAAGACATAATCACCTAAAGAGTAACTTTTCACTAGTTCCATTGGCAGAATTTATTTGCTTAATTCAAGCAAAAAAATCTGCCAATGGAACAAGTTAGAATTATCTTGGTAGGATTTCTTGAAATAAGATTTTCAAGATCTGTTGTCTAAAAATAAGTTCTTATATCTCACCGAAAAATTACTCTTTAGGTGATAATGTCTTCATGTTAATATAATGTTTTCAGTGTGATGAGATATTTTGACTAGAAATGAGAAAAATACACTTGGTAAGATTTTTATTTTTTTCCAGTGTAGCTTTGACTATTCCATTTGTGTTTGTTGACTGTCTTGCATTTCATACTTGTACAAACTCATTCTCTTCCTATTTACAGTGAGTGCTCATGATTGAATGTTAAAAAATTATGCATATAGGTATGTATGTATATTTATTCAGAATGCATGGTGTCCACAAAGTCTCTTTACAATTTAAAAAATATTACAAATGTAATTGATGAGACATGTTAGTCAGATTTATTCCATGTGTTTTTGATCACATTGTGGGATCATGTGCCATTGAATCTACGTTTTCTTCAACAAGAGATCAATTACTGCAAATGTTTACCTTAACCTTTTGACTGAATACAAGGGGGGGGGCTGAAAAGTTCATAGCCTGACTAAGAAGGAGTTATTCCATAGCAATGAAACTTGGCATACATTAAATTCAACCTCTCCTGATACTAATTGCATGGTTTCCTTCCAGATAAACCTACACTGGATAAATAATTTAGGGACTTGAGAAGTATTACCAGAGACATTTGGTGAACCATCCGTGGCACCTGTGGTCTTATCAAATGTCTGTAGAAAAAGGGGTTAGCTTCCCAAGGACATTCATGCTGACATGGTTGCTATAGGAGATGATTCTCCAGCTTTATCACTGTGCAAACTAGGAAGCTGAATTCAAGAGTGGGTAGGGAGAACAAGGGAGGGGTGAAAAGCAGCATTTTCATGAAATGTCTGTAGTACTTTTCAAAGTCCTAAATTATTTATCCAATGTGGGTTCATCTGGAAGGAAACCATGCAGTTAGTATCAGGAAAAGTTGAATTTAATGTATGCCAAGTTTCATTGCTGTGGAATAACTCCTTCTTAGTCAGGCTATGAACTTTTCAGCCAGCCCCCCCCCCCCCCCCCCCCCCCCGTATGTGTCACTACAATTGGATGACCTTCAACCAACTAGCATTTTCCACCATCTACCTGGGGACTGCATATTGGTGGGTTCCTAAATCAAACATTTCCAGACCGATGGATTTGAAGGGAGGGCCCAGTTCCCTGGACACCTGGTTCAGATGTCACTCCCCTGATGGGCTGTATTAAAAATATTGTGTATTGAACCAAGATTCAGGACATTAACGACCTGAGGCCAAAGATCACTGATGCCATTGACACCACTGATGAGGCTATGCTACAGCCAACATGATAAGAAATCCAGTGCCATCTTGATGTGCTTCGTGCACCCAGTGGTGCCCATATGGAGGTGTATTAACCCTGTAAAGCCTGAACCATTAAATCATTGACAAAAAAAATCCAGTTCTTTCAAACTGGAGCATTTATTGGTCCTTCTGAACTCTCCAAAACCTTTTTTTTTTAAATATCAATTTCCATGTATGAGTTTCAATTTTGTACCATATTTGGCACATCGGGTCTCAATGCTCAAATATTATTTTTGAACAAACACAAACATAATGTAACACAAACATGTCCAATTGGTAATTCCTTTTCAAAATTAATGACAATCTTGTAGTGTCACTCTCACACTGATCATGTAGAGGGCTTCAAAACTCATGTATCAAATATGACACATTTGGCGTTATAGGCAAAAATGAGGCAAAAAAAAAAAAAATCTTCAATATCTATTTTCATTTTGTAATAATGTCCACAGATGTGTCTATTCATCTGCTTTTGTAATAAATTTGTTAAATTGTAAAGAAACCTTATGGACACCCTATATATCACATAAACTGCAGATATTCTATTTGCTCACAGAGAACAAAAACCTAATTAATCACCTGGAGGGGGCTGAGGGATATCCCACCAGCCTTTTTTTTTTTACCCTTATGCAGACGACAGACTGTTAGTCCCTTGATAGCTCACCTCTGGAGGGAATCAGATGGTGGAGCTGCCCTTGCCCAGTTTCCCACTCAGGGCATCGAACCTCTGACAGACAGGGGTCACTGGGGGTCAGTGAGTGGGGTAACTCTGTCCTGTGGGACGTGAGTGTGCAGGGACTCTGAGACAGTGGAGGTTTAGTTTCAGATTGGGTTACAGACAGAAATGCTGCAGCTGCATCGAAGTCAGCCATGATGACAGAGGCAGCTGGGACTTTCAGTGCAGTTCTGAGGTCTTAGTGCTGCTCAGGTATTTCTATTGAAGTGCACATGCTCGTGTCATTTTTTTTTTTTTTACTTTCAAAATTTGCTGGCCCAAACACAACATTGCCCAAGCAGCATGGAACGTTGAATACACTCTGTGATTCATTGCAAATGCTCGAACAGGCAGACTACCTGACATCACCGCAGCCAAAGGGTATATATTCAAGTGTTGAATCATTCAGTTGGAGGCCTGGGGAGACATCAGATTTTCCAGACCCCGACTGTTTCAAAAAATCTAAGCTATTGCAGCATCAGCTTCTGAGCTATTCAACAGAGGAGCCAGAGCAGAGACAGGACAACTCAGAGGCAGAAAACTTTGCTGAGGTATTGGGTCAGCATTTTGAAGGTGAGGGACAAATCACCCAGAGCTAAACACTGGCACAAGTAAATGAAATACACACATGTGGGTTCATAGACAGAGGGCGAGAAAGGGAGCAATGGTTTGCTGCCAAATCTACAACCATCTGAGGTGGGGGAGGCTCAACTGTGTGCCAAAGAAAGCTTTTAAGTGTTGAGTCTTAATGATTTTTTAATATTTATCTGATATCTTCTGGGAAAACTCAGTCCTTGAATATCTCAAACACATTTTCCATTTCAAAGCGCTCCCTGGTTTGTGATATCCACATGGAGTACATTCATTCCAAACAGACAGTAGGGTTGTAATGATTTTAAAAAGGATCCAACATCCAGGTTAGCTACAGTCTCCTAATGATGGATTCAGTATTTTGATGCAAAATTTGTATTTTTAATTTCCCTCCAGTTTCAAGTCCTTCATGTCTCCAGTTAAAGAGTAAAGACAGACATAAAGGGTATGGATGTAGCAACAAGGAGAGCATAAAATCCATCATATGTATCAGTACTAACAATCTATGCTTGTAAACATAAAACCTAAAGATTAAAGAGGAGTTTATGAGGCAGCGTTTGAAGGAGCTGCAGACGTGCAACTATTAAATAGCTCTGATCAGACATGCAGTATAAAGAGCTCTGCTTACTGTAGTAATGACTAGACCTCTCCTTTCAGATCACCCTCAGTTCATTAATATCAAGTAACACACACACGCACACACACATCTCTCCTAGTGCAGGTCGCCCACCCAGTTTCCTGAGTGAAGCACATTTTAATCACCACAGTTGCAGATCACTGCACTGTCCCAAATCTGGGAAGAAAAAAATTGTGGTTATGCATCACTCAAAGCTGTTTTTATTTTTTACTAAACTATATATCTGTAAGAAGTAGCTGGGTAGTCCCCTACCGTCATCACTCTTGTGTGGAAATTGTTTGTTTTTACGAAGTTTTTTTCCAAAATAGGAAGCACGCCTGACTTTCCCCAGCTGCTGCTATCCGCTGTATGGAAGCAGAAATATGTAAACAAATGGGAGGCTGTCTGTGATGGCTCAACCCTGCAATTCTTTAGCTTCATTTTTCCATCTTATATTTATGTTTTTCAGCGGGAGGGGGTCCAAGAAGAGGCCACTGCAGTAGGACTTAGTTTTGGAAGGTCATAAAGAACTTTTAACATCCCCAAAATGACTGTCCCAAAATGATTTTGCACTTAGACATGAAGCCTGTTCCAAGTTTGGTGTTACTAGCTCTGCCAAGGAGGTTATGTGATCACAGGATTATGCAAAATCATTGCTCATTTTCATGAATGCATGCATAGACATCTGTTCATGATGGACGAAACCATTAAATTTTGGAGTATATCCATCAAAATGGGTGGAGCCTGGGCTTTTATTGCCTTTTTGCATTTGCATTTGAATGAAATACAGGTCTGTAGGGCCTCCTCTTGGAGTGCACGTCTCAGTTTGGGATTGAGTTTTTTGTAAAGTTTACAGAGTTGCAGTTGGAGTTAGAATATCCTGCTCTGCTGTCAGCACTTTTCTAGTCAGTTTTGTCAAGATATTTGTAACTGTTGAACATCTATAACTTTTAATATAATGCAAAACACTGTGAGATGTTAATGTGCATGATCAGATTTTTAGACATGAAACTGGATCTCGAGTTTATGTATTTGGGGTTGTAATACCCCATACTTACACATAGGGTGATTTTGACCTTTAAATGCACTTTTGAATGTTACTTGAACAATGCACTAAGTTGGCCTGTAGTTCACCTCATGCAGACTGTGTGTTATTGCAGAAAACAAAACCACACAAGACTTTAAAGGATATTTCAAGAGCAACAAAGATTAATGAGTGTTGTGCTCCTGCAGCTGTAACTGAGCTCCAGCTTCAAACCAAAGGCAGAGAAACACCACCCGAGGCCAGGACAGAGGAGGATGCGTTTCAGCTGGGTATTAAGTCATTCAATATAACTCCGATGTTAACCCCTCCAGCAGTTTGCCCAACACTCCGTACCAGTGTCTGCTGTCTTTACTTTTCTGCTAGACTGCCTGCTGGTTGTGTGCCATGAAATTACTCCCTCTTCCATGACTCTGCACACATCCTCCACACCCTGGCCTTAACTCCGTGCCCTTCATGCTCCCTTGTTGCCCCCTCTTCTCTCACTTGTCCTTTCAGCTTTTAATTGAATTAGCAGCGTTGGAGGTAAAACCCCTGATCTCAAAGAAGCCATCAGAAGGTCAACGCACACACTGGTTCTTTGTTAATTGACTGCAGAAATGATGGCTATTTCCTGCCTCCACAGGAAGCAATGTATTGAAACCAGATTTTGTAGAGAACTGTTGTGATCCGGTTTGTAGAGCATAAGGAACAGACAAGGATGTGTGTTCATCAGTTCCTCCCTCTGTGTCTAATAACCATCATGCACTGTGTTCATTTATATCCACCAATGCACTCTGTTTCTGTGCAAAGGTAACTGAACCTCATATCAAATTTTTATAATACACAAAAATTAAACAACTCAACTTAACCCATAAAGACCCAAACATCCATCACCGACCAAAATCGTCTACTGAGGTAAACTGTTTAATACCTGTTGATCCATTAATCCTATCAATACGTGTAAATAATTGGTGTTTATCATCTTTTCATGGTTATCAGATATGACCCATTTGGAAGTTCAGAGGCTCCGTAGTGAACGTAGAAACACTGTCATCTTCTACAACATTGATTCACCAGTAAAACTTATGAATTTTGATAAATGACAGCAGATGGACATACTGGGTTTATGTTCAGTTTAGTGATATATTTTTTACTGAAAAAAAGTGACGTTTTCTGCAGTTTTCTGTTTTAGATATAATAACCCTCAACTTTAATCTGAGCTTTTACGAACATCTACATGATCAGTAAATTAAATATAAGAAAATGTATGATTCTCACTTAAAAATAGCAAAATACTGAGGATAACATTGTAACAAATGGTAATAAATCACTTAAGAAAGGTTAGATATAGAGAAAATGTAATTTGGGAACTGACACAAAAGTAGCACTGGGTCTTTTGGGTTAAAAACAAATAATATACTGAATAATAATTAACATTAACTTCACTCCAACATGCAAATCACTTTTCATGACACCATTAAGACACACCATATAGACAAAATATGAGGACATATCACATTCACAGCCTGTAGAACCACCTAGTGCTGATGGTCAAATCAGTATTTATTTATTTATTTATTTATTTATGAGATAGTACACAGTAGACAGAGACACAGGAAGGATGGGAAGAGAGAAAGATGGGATGCCATGCATTGGTTGGGAATTGAGCCCAGGTCACATGATCAGGTCTTGAGCCATGAAGGATGTGTTCTACCAGGAGAACCACAGGGGGGATGCATCAATATTTCTTTTAACCTCCTAAGACCCAGCTATGGGGTTTCTGTCCACATTTGTAGACAAGAGTTTCACAACTTTATACCAAAAAAAGAAAGAAAAGAAAACTGTCCACCACAAAGGACATTCCATAAAAATTTTAAAAACTGCATCTGAAAAAACTGCTGCATCATGATGTTTCCAATATAGGTACTTATTTAACAAAAAACAAAAAAAAAAGCTTGCACTTTGCTGACATTTCCTGGGTCTTAGGAGGTTAAATTTAGTGCTGAGCTTTCTCTTGTTCTGAGTAAGGAATAAAGAAACCAAATGGTTACTTACTTGATGGTAGTTTAAAATGATTATTTACCGTCAGAACATGACAAACATTTCAGAAATGTAGAACATTTAAAATAACAATAATGTAAAAAAAATGATAATAATTGTCAGCATTGAGTAAAATTAAGTAAGCATAAGTACAGTGTGAACAAAATTAATACTAAACACAAAATACCGATTTTTTTTTTTTTATTGCGATGATATTTATTGCAATATAATATCTTATTGTGATATGTATTTTTTTTAGCTAAATTCAGTGTGTCCTGGTATCTTTTCTCTGCAGTTGAGTCTACCTTTGTTGTTTACTTTTTCTTGTTTTGTCATCATTTTTTGTCTTTTTTGCCTTTTTCGTCTCTTGTGTTATTGTCGTATCCATTTAGGCTGAAATTGGGTGTGATATCGGTGAGATGTGAAGTAATTATAAATAATAGAGATCCCCCAAAATGCATTACAACTAAAAACATTTCTATTGTGTTGGAAATGTGAGTAAAAAAGGTACAAATATTTGTGTTCAAATGTTCTTGGAGTAAAAAGTTGAAAATTACTTCCTTCCTCTGCTTTTGATAAGTATTCCTTCTATACAACATGACTGCATTTTGTTTTGCATGTAAAAAGCAAAACCTGCAGCTACTTGATTTGTGATTTCAGCACTTACATAATTGAAGGTCACACATCTGTCGCACAAATAACACAGGCCAGATTAAAGAGAGAAGGAGAACAACAAAGGGCGAGATTTACTTCACATGTGGTTAAATCTGTGCTGGACGGGGACAGTAAAGAAACGGGGTGAACATGATCCAAGGTGCTCAGTGCTCCTCTGGGAGCGCCGGCGTGGAGTTGCATTGTGCAGTTTGTAACTCAAGAACCAGACATGAATAGCGCTCACGGGGTAATGAGTAATCTGTGATCAACATTGACGGCTTGTGCCTTCTGTTGTTCTGCAGTGTGTTTTTTTGTTGGTGCTATTGTGTGTTTGGCCTTACGTTGTTAAGTCAGCTGTTGTTTTATGTTACTGGTGCTCTTTAGTTCCTCACAGATCCTTCTCTTCCCATTTACAGTACATGCTCAACAACAGTTAAATGTCTGTGCACTTTAAAGGTTGTTTATGTATCAGTAGGATGAGAAGTTGAACAAAGACAGTAGCAACAACGAGAATGTATGAATAATTTCAATAAAAGATAGCCTACCAGATATATTATTCAGTACGGCATTTGTAACTGAGGCCATAAACCCAGCATGCACACTCCCCATTTGGTTAAATTAAAAAAGCCAGAGGCGTCTCTTAGCTTTCTAATCAACATCAATCATATCGTCCCATCTCATGCATATTTAACCCAGAGGCTGTAGATTTTAATGAGAAACACAACAGGGAGGCTTTTTGGGGGGGGTAAAATGTTTCAACTTCAGCTAGTCAAGGTAAACCTCCATGTACACACTAAAGCTACTTGTACTTTTCTGAAGGGTAAGCGGCTCCAGGGTCAGTGTTCTGGACATTAACCCTGACCTTCAACCTTCCTGGACACCACATGAATATCCCACTTCTGTACAAAAATGAAAACAGTATTTACACTGTGAGATAAAGCATAATTACAGTTAAAACTTACGGCGTTTAGAGCTGAAATGTTTGTTACAAGCCTCATGAAGGAGGTTTTTGGACTAAATAATACCAGGGTTGTGGTTTTTATGGATCATATTCTAAATATTTGTCAGTCTGTGTAAATAATATAACTTTAGTAAATATCATCGTACAGGGTTTCCCCTAAAATCCTGGAGGTCTTAGGTGATGTGGGTTCTGTGTGGGGTTCATGGAATTTGCTGATCCTGCCCCATGAAAACATTATTATTTGACTAAAAACTGTGCATGTTTTTCACATACTTACGCACATGCACACACACAATTACAACATTTCCCATAAGTCTGTAGAAGACTCGGGTCACAACAGAGGGGGTTTGGGGATGCTTGTGCAAGAAAATATTACATTTTGCAGTAAAGCAGTGATTCCCAACCTTTTTTGGCTCGTGACAACATTTTAACATCATAAATTTCTGGCGACCCCAGACATTCAAAACTAAGATATTTTTTTGCTAAAATGAATTTGTTTTTGATCATGTAATAGTTTGCTATACTATGTTGCAGATAAATGTTAATTTTAAATGACATTTAGACTATATAAAGTGTATTATTATGGATGGAGGCAGAAAAGCCAGGTGTAGATTACTGCACAAAGTGAGAATTTTATTTTCCTTGGTCAGGATATGTACAGTCAGTCCAACTGCAAATTAATACTGAACAAACAAAAACTCAAAATATGAATTATGAAAGAGCTGCAGCATCTGAAACCGACCACAATGAACATTTGAAAGATAAACAGTACCACTGTGCTTCAGTTTCAGCTTCACAGTTTGTCATGTCTTTTATGGATTGCGATTGTCTCTCTCAACTCACCATATATTTTTATTAGTAAGTTGTTTTCTGTTTTGTTTTTTTATCAGTTACTACAAATTTCAGGCAACCCCATTTGAATTCCCCCACGTGGGGTCCCAACCCCAAGGTTGAAAAATACTGCAGTAGAGAATGCTTAATTTTGCATTAATTCAAACATTTGATAGCACAATTATCATATCTGTGTACAAAAAATTGGAGAAATTAGAATAGATAATAAACAAACAACAAAAAACGGGAAACAAAAGAAGTTAACTGAGGGCCAACTCCAACTAATAGATCTGTTCGAAGTCATTTAGTTCATTGTGATGCTCTCTGCATTAGATTTACATTAATTTGGCTTATGTTTGGGCGTTACACTTAAGCCTTATAGCAGAGAAAACTCTGATAAAGTATTTTAGTTTGTTTTGGATTCTTCAGGGTTTTTTCTCTGCTTTTGTATTGATCCAATGCTTCTCATCTTCTCTAATCTCTAACTTGTAAATGCAGCTGAATGTTAACTCAGTCTGAAAACCGATTATTTTAATTATGTCTTGTTTTTTGTCACAGTTTCCCTGCAAAGTTCTTATGCAATGAGAGTTTGCAGAATTGGAATTAGTTTGTTCAGTTTTGTACCAAGAAGGTGATGCTGACACCAGATGATAAAACTGAATGGGACCAAAATGGAAAAGCAATAATGTCTTTCCTTCTGACGCTGCATCCATTGTTTGTCCCAGTATTTGGCAAGTTTCTCACAGTTTATTTTCCTCAGGCCTGTTGGACTCAGTGGAAGCGCCATGTGGAAGCTGTTAGTGGTCTCTGTCCTCCTGTTTTACTATTCTGTCATTAAAGTACCAATCTGGCAGCAGGCAGCATGCAGGATGTAGATTTCTCATAAGTGGCATTACAAGACTATTTATGTCATCTTTTAACTTCACTGTCTCTAAATACTAATATATTCTGTGATGTTGTTCTTCTTTTTTTCTTTCTTTGTGATTCCGCATGTACAGAACCTGCTGTAAAAACCATCCAGGTCATGATAACAGATACATTATAGGTAATCCGTAACATCCATAGATAGGTTTTTGTTTTCAGACTGATCATGTTCTTTGTTATAAATGCAGTGAAAATAAATGACTCACGACAAACATGCCTAGGTTGCGTAATGGAAATGGAAATAAAGTCACTTTTTACAGGGCTTAAACAGCACTTAAATGTGCTTATAATGTTTGTGGAATAGTGTAGGTGCATACCCAAGCTGTGGCTAAGGTAATTGTTCGTCATGGAATTTGTGCTAATTGTATACTTCTGTCATTTTAATCTGACTTAATGGTTAACTTTAGATTGAAAGTGAACAGTATTTAACATGTAGGTAAACTAATACTCAGTAAAAACACTTTTAATGCGTGAAAATATGAAAGGAAAAACATGGAAATGGTCTGTGTAAAAAGTTGGTTTATCCATTATTTAAGGTTGGTTTTATAAATTGGAGAAACCACTCTGGATGCAATCATAATGTGCATAAGGGGCAGGGTCATTGTTAGGATTATACTGCAGTTGACAGTAAAATGGGCTGCAGTTTAATGCTTGTTTATGGGAAAAGGAAGCATTTATTGTCAGTGATTGACTCTTTGTTTGCAGATCACCAGCCAAAATGTAAAGCAGTACAGTGCTGCAAAAAGGGATGGGGAAGAATTCAACACTAAAAGAGTTTATTTTATTTTAGATGCTTATTTTTCTGTCTTTTAACAATTTGTTACACAAGTTGGCACCATTTTTTGCTCAGCATCTTGAGTATTGAATTCTCTTGTACGTCGTTTGTCAAATATCAGATAAAGTTGCAGCTTATTGACTGTTGACAAGAACTGGACATCATATTGAACAACAGATATCAATACACACTGCTCTGCTGGCAAATACATTCCACGAGTTACATCACTCCGTATTGCATTACACTACGTAACTGTAAGAACGGGAACTTATGAAAGTGGTCGATCAATGTTGGAATCGGAGCTGTAGCTTAGTTTTATTAACCCTTAATCGGGCAAGTGTCTATTTTTGGCCATTTCTGCGCACATTACAAGACAGTGACAGCAACAGTGAGGACAGTGAGTCAACAATCTCAGGTCCAATGTGGTCTACAGGGTCTGTAAGGTCCACCTCTGTATGAACAGTGAGTGTACCTGCTTTGTTAGGTACCATGAAGTAACCCTACAATATAATGCACGTTCTGTGTCTGATCGATCGATGTTGCAGCACAGGGGGGCGTTTGTACGGATTTTCCTCAGCCTTCACAGGCCCGATCGCTGCCAAACTAGCCAAATGAATAGAAACATTACCTGACTATCTGCTAGGCACAATTTTATGTCCGTATTCAAATGTTGTAAGGTATGCTGGGCGATTTTAGCCTCTCATGCTTTCGTACAGTGGCACCATGGGTACGATGCCGCTAGTGGTACCAATGTAAGGAATGATGTTCAAAGGGATGATGTGGATGTGGACAGGGGTCTGGATCAGCACTTATGTTAGTCTAATGTTTGAGAAGTCATGTTCTAATGTTCTAAAATACATGTTCCTTTTACCTTACATGTGTTTTTCTTGTATTTTTTATATGTGCTTCTTGGATTTTTTTTTGTTTTGCCACTTATGTGGAAGGAACTGAATATGGTAACTTCACTGTCCTTGATTTTCTACCTCACAACAGTATTTAAGTCTTGTTAGGTCCTCCAATACCACACTAAGTATGAAATTTAGAATTTCATAGTATTTCTATGAGTGCCCTATGAAGGGTTAAGAGGTGGATGTGAACTTATAACAATAAATGACAAATTCTCAGAGAATCAAACTGTTCAATTCATATTAGTTGTACATACTTTATCCCATAAATTGGACACTGCATTTGTTTTTAAGAAGGCACAGTACTTCACTCGTTTGTTGATACAATATGGATGTCAATTTATTTGCACTTAGTTTCATTTCAATTGCAAGTACAGAAAGACAAACATGCATAAATTACAAATGTTTGTGATGAACAGAGGAACGAGTATCTGAAATTCATGGTCTGGTGTTGAAACCATCAAATACAACTCTCACAAGCTCCTTAATGATAATCCAATTGCTTTTCTTTTTTTTTTTTTCTAACTGCAGTAGACATTTGCTCTTCAGGCTCCAGCTTGTCAGAGGCCCATTTGAGAGAGGAGTGTTTTATTGACTCAGTCCTCCTGCCCCAGGTCATTTTCAGTCAGGTGGAGTGCTGTTATCTTCTCATTTGAAAGACAATCATGTTGAGATTCTGTTTACTGTTTTACACGTCAATGGAAGCCTTTCAAAAGCATCGGGCTGCTTTTAGTCTGTGTGTCAAACCTGGCACTTGTTTGAGAAGTGTCTCCTGAGCTGCCGCTGGCGTTCCTCCTCCACTCTGAACTGCACAGTCGTCCTTTAAAGCACACTTTTGATAATGTTAAGCATATCTGAAGACTTAGTGCGTGAGGATGTTTCTCTCACTTGTATGGGTAGGATGCATCCTCGTATCTTGTCAGTTCTCCTGAGTGCGCTGAGCTGGAGAGAACAGTTGGAGATCTTGGCCATCTGTTTCTTCACTGCAGAGATGATCAATAGTGATCAGGCAGCAGATGACTCTCCCCGTCAGACAAAGGACAGATTTTACATGACAGTACTGTTGTCCCTTTGTAAAGAGGCCATACAAAAAAAAAAAAAACACCCATCATGGTCCTGAATATAAAGGTTAGCTGTGTCTTAGCAGAAATAGTAAAGTTACTGAAAAATAGGCTTCAGTACCCATGTATCCAAGTACATGACTGACACAACTGTACAATAGATTACTTAGAATTAAGATGGTGATAAAAGAAATAAATCCTTTTTTTCACTCTGCTTAGATAAATATAAGGGTGCTTCTATGAAACTGGTCCCTAAAAATAGGACAGAGTGGCTAAAAATTCTGACTAATAGGCTAATATTATGAAGCAAGTTTGGAAGCACTTTGGGTCTATTTTAAAAATAAATACTTACTGACATAAAAGAGAAACTATTTTTCAGATAAAACACATTTTTATATCATTTCTATATTGTTTTTGTTTTTTTTAATACAAAAGTCTGCGCGTAACACGGTAAACAGGACACAAAAATTCTGCGCTAGTATTACGGTGACACTATTAGGTACATTTTGGGAGTCAAACTAATTATGCAAAGCAGAGTGTTTCGCAAAAATGACCACTGTTGCGAAATCAGTCCTGATTTATTTGTGTTTAAATGGGCAGGTTCCGCATGTAACAACAGTGGACACGATGGGTTACACACAAAACCTGGAATGAAACTGCCAATTCGTGAAAAATCTGCATGTCTGGATTAGGAAAACCACTAGGATCAACAAATTTAGCACAGTGTCTGGATTTATAGCAGTATATAAGACCATTTCAAGCGATGTTTTCAAGATAAAATGCACTAGGTAGTTTTTCCTGTTCAAATTTTGGTCCTATTTTGGCTCTAATATTATATTAAAAATTCATTAATTTTGGGATGGCTCAGAGCAAGAGTATAATTTTTTTTTTTTTTTTTGCATTTATCTGAGGTCATCATTAGGTACATCCTGGAGGAAATATGTCTAAATTTCTCTTTTATTATTGGGTTTAAAAAACCTGACAAAGTGCCAGGTACCAAAATGAACCCAGTTTCATAGAAGCACCTATAACCATAATAAACTTCTCCATTTTATTTGTAATCAGGGTGACAATTGCCAAATGACAACATCAACTTTTTCTTAAAACTCTAGATGACTTTACCAGAAAGTTCATGGAGATGCCATACAATCATAGAAAAACACTCTCATAAAAGATACTGGGATTCTGTAAAGTGAAATACTGTTCACATGGACCAATAGCTGAGTCTGTTTTTATACACATTATTAAATTTAGCTTAAACTAAATATCTATAGAATGCATTTACCTTTGAAATTGAATTGAAATGCCCCAAACATTATTCCAACAATTTAATAGTATAATTACTGATCAG
Source organism: Sphaeramia orbicularis (assembly GCF_902148855.1). Lineage (NCBI taxonomy): Eukaryota > Metazoa > Chordata > Actinopteri > Kurtiformes > Apogonidae > Sphaeramia > Sphaeramia orbicularis. Next base: position 33,551,829 of record NC_043961.1, on the reverse strand, counting down.
ACAGATTTTCTTTTCTTTTGTATATATTTCAGACATTACATAAACATAGCCTAAAGGGGATGTGTGTAGGATTAGGGAGATGTATCTGGAAATCTGGCAAGGAATATAATAATCATAATAATATTTTCATTAGTGTAAAATTACCTCAAAGTCAACATCTTGAGTCCACCATGTTTCTGTACTTTTTTTTTTTTTTTTGCAGATACCACCTCTCTTACCCACTTGTAAAAAATAATAAAAAGAAGGTGACTCATATTCACTTTATTGTAATCCTCAACCATACTGATAAATACCACAAAATATTACACAGTGCACCTATGAATAAATAATGTTGAATTCTTTTACAAGTTTGTTGCAAGCTCATTAGTACCTTAATAATCAATAACTGTTCAGTAATAATAATAATGTTCAGTAATAATAGTAATAATTGATTTTTATGCATTTGTTTCATGACTTTATTATTATTTACAGCATATCAACACAAAACTAACTCCATGCATATGTAAAATATTTCACACATCTACACACTGTTTTGACCTACATTTTTAGGCTTCATATGTACTACTATTGATGTTGTGATGTCATGGGTAGCATCAAGTTGGCGTCAGTGAATGAGTGTTAATAATGGAACGGTAAAGTCAATATGGAAAGAGGAAACTGAATGTTCACTTGTGTCGGCAGCCAGTGTAGTGATGACATCAAACATGAAAGTTAGTTCTTGGTTAGTTCTTTAGATTTAACTGAAAATATGTTGAAGTTCTGTATATGGATATTTACCTCTGCCAAGTGTAATGGCGGAGGTTATGTTTTCATCAGGGTTTGTCTGTCTGTCTGTCTGTCTGTCTGTCTGTTAGCAAGGTAACTCAAAAAGTTATGAACGGATTTTCATGAAATTTTCAGGAAATGTTGATACTGGCACAAGGAACAAATGATTAAGGGGGAATGTGGATTTTGGTGATATTTGGGCTGATCTGCCTTGGCGGAGGTCTTTTCTAGTTTTTCATGTTTCCTTTCACTTATTCTGATCTACATATTTGCATGTGTCAGCAGAACCAGTACCACACTGCAAAAATCAAAATCTTACCAAGTGTATTTTTCTCATTTCTAGTCAAAATATCTCATCACACTTAAAATAAGACAATCACCCAAAGAGTAATTTTTCAGTGAGATATAAGAACTTATTTTTAGACAATAGATCTTGAAAATCTTATTTCAAGAAATCATACCAAGATAATTTTCACTTGTTCGATCTGCAGATTTTTTTTGCTTAATTCAATTTTTTTTTTTTTTTTTTTTTTTTTTGTTTGTTTGTTTTTTGTTTAATTCAAGATTTTTTTTTTTTGCTTAATTCAAGATTTTTTGCTTAATTTAAGCAAAAAAAAAAAAAAAAAAAATCTGCCAAGAGAACAAGGGAAAATTATCTTGGTAAGATTTCTTGAAATAAGATTTTCAAGATCTATTGTCTAAAATATCTCACTGGAAAGTTACTCTTTAGGTGATTATGCCTTTTTTAATGTGTGATGAGATATTTTGACTAGAAATGAGAAAAATACACTTGGTAAGATTTTGATTTTTGCAGTGCCATATGCTCTCCAGTATAATAGTGCATCCTAACTTTCAGGCTCAGACTACAATAAAACTTAGACAGGGGATTTCAGAATAAACTAACCAAATTGTCTACAAATAGAAAGTCAAAGGAAGCTTAAAAAAGATTAAGATGAAACTATGATCTAAAAGACCACACAGATCCTCCATCTGCCTCCCCTAAAGCTCACTTTGAAGCCCTCCAGAGGAAAATGGTTGTCTTTGAAGAAGCAGGCCTCTAGCCACAGAGGCCTGTAAACGTTTCCACTGTTGGGATTCTGGCCAAATAATGAAGTTGAGGCAGGAACGTGTTTCAGCAGTGCTGTTTCTTGTGGCAGAATGCAGGGAGGTGGCTTTATGGAGCTTTGCCTACCAATCCCAGGTTCCTGTCACCAAAAATGCCCCATTGTCTTAAAGGGCAAGATTGAAAATTCACATTATACTGCCGGTCCAAAGGCAGTGAGCAGCACGAAATGAGCAGAAGAATAATGTTCCTTAAAATGAATCATAGTCATGCTACCTCCTTATCAGGTTCACTGGCTGAACTTCCTCTGGGTCTCCTACATTCCCATGCCCTCACGTATATCTGCAGCCAGAGGCGTCTATTTTTGGATTCCATCAATCAGGAGCACTTGTTATCATAAGAGGGTTTATTGTGTTGCAGATCCTGTGTTGTGAACAGCCTCCTGAGGTTTTTGAGATGTAGAAAACAAAAGTAAAAATAGTACTGTTTACAATAGATTGTCCCACAGTAAATAAGAAATCCCGTCCAAAGAAAGTCTTGTCTGACAGCATCTTGAAACATGAAGAATTAAAATTATTCAAATGGACTACGAAATAATGCACATTTGTATTCGATGTTGTCCTTTGAGTGGGTTCATGAAAGCATCTGTGTTTGTTGCTTTTGTTTCAGATCTTGTCACAAACTCAGACTTTAGTGGAACAAATAAACTGAATCCAGATACTTTTGCACATGTAATTCTGAAAAGTTCTGGAAAGTTGAAACATCCTCACAGAATATAGTTCAGTAAAAATGGTTCATATTTTTTTAATGTTTGGCTTGAAATGAGTTTTCCTAAATACCAAAAGGAGAAAATGTTTTAATGCATAGTAAATTAATAGAGTCCATGAAGGTTAAGTTTGGATGCACAAGTATTGGTCTTAAAATGAACATGTACAAAATGCATATTATTGGATTTAATTCATTAAAAAAACACCCAGTGTAACTCAAAAGTGCAAATAAATTGTAGGGTTTTGCCTATAAAGAGGATCACTGCTAAATGGAAGAAAAATGACAACACTTCAATAGATATTTTTGAGAGTGAATAACTCAGAAAGGGAAAAGAACATTGGATATGATGATTTCAGGTTGACTTGATAGTATGAACTTATGGTGTATAATATGTAAATCTATTTATCTATCATATTTATTCATTTATTGTTAGCTTTGATCAGTCCCTCTTATGTTTCTGTCTTTACTCTTTGACTCAGGCTTCTAATTATACTTAAAAGATTATCATGTTATAAAATGAAACTGAAATAAAATATGTTTTGGACATTTAGATATTATAAAGGACTTTGGACATGTTATAGTTTAGCTTGTGTAAGTGGATTATAGTGACACAAAGACAAAATCCAAATCAAAGCCTTAATATATCTATATTTTGTGGCCTAAAATCAGTGGTTTTTCCAGCTTGTTATCATGATAAGTTCACACAACAAACCTATGATCAGATCTGCGTCAGAGAAACTGTTTCAATTGAGAAGCAGGTCAAATGTAAAATGCCACTTGGTTCCTTATTATTGTATTAAAAAGATCAACTGAGTCATGTTTTAGGGGAAGTTCAGTGTTTAATACAGAGTACTGTATGTTGGACAGCAGATGAGTGAACTGGCTGCTCTCCAACAACAGAGCAGACATGTATAAACTATTATGGTCTCTCCTTTGGTTTTATTCCACTCAGGCCATTTATTAATTTTACCTTCATCCACTGAAGTCAAACTCCATACATTTCAGAAGGATCTTATACTTTCAGTGCACCACAGTCTGCACTGCCAACCTGCTTCTCATCCAAACAGACCTCACAGACACCCAGAGATATGACAGTTCATGTACACAGCACAAACGTTACAATTAAGCTTGTTTTGAGTTAGAACAAGCTGTCAAGTTGTGGAGAATTTTGTGTTTCTTTTTTGATGTTTGTAGCAGAAACACTAGAGGCCTATTTTTGTTTGATCCCACATGAAGAAGCAGTGCTTGGCAGGAATGTATACATCCTATTAATCTACACTCAACAAAAATATAAACGCACCACTTTTGTTTTTGCTCCCATTTGTCATGAGCTGAACTCAAAGATCTAAAACTTTTTCTGTGTACACACAAGGTTTATTTCTCTCAAATATTGTTCACAAATCAGTCTAAATTTGTGTTAGTGAACACTTCTTCTTTGCTGAGATAATCCATCCACCTCACAGGTGTGGCATATCAAGATGCTGATTAGACAGCATGATTTTTGCACAGGTGTGCCTTAGGCTGGCCACAATAAAAGGCCACTCCAAAATGTGCAGTTTTATCACACAGCACAATACCACAGATGTCACAAGTTTTGAGGGAATATGCAATTGGCATGCTGACTTCAGGAATCTCCACCAGAGCTTTTGCCTGTGAGTTGAATGTTCATTTCTCTACCATAAGCCATCTCCAAAGCTGTTTCAGAGAATTCATGAAGAAGACTGTGCAAGGAAAATGGTGGTCACACCAAATACTGACTGGTTTTCTGACCCCCCTGGACCACCCAATACAGTAAAAGTGCACATTTTAGAGTGGCCTTTTATTGTGGCCAGCCTAAGTCACACCTGTGCAATAATCCTGCTGTCTAATCAGCATCTTGATATGCCACACCTGTGAGGTGGATGGATTATCTCAGCAAAGGACAAAGGAGAAGTGCTCACTAACACAGATTTAGACAAATTTATGAACAATATTTGAGAGAAATAGGCCTTTTGTGTACATAGAAAAGTTTTAGATCTTTGAGTTCAGCTCATGACAAATGGGAGCAAAAACAAAAGTGGTGCGTTTATATTTTTGTTGAGTGTAAATATGAACTTCATCATCATTACAAAAATATTTATTACCCCGCCCCCCAAAGGGGAGGCAAGGGTTTTGTTTTTGCTTTGTTTGTGTTTGTTAGCAGTCTAGCAGCAAAACTACACCAAATTGGGTTTATAGATTGCCAGTGACCCAGAATAGATCCGATTACATTTTCGGAACAAGTCAAAGTTAAATTTTTTAATGAATTTTTTAGATCTTTTTTTTCCCCATTTATTTATAATGGGTGGAATTTCAAATATCTGTATCAGCAAAACTATTGGCTGAATTCATACCAAATTGTGTTTATAGATTGCCAGTGACCCAGAACAAATGTCATTACATTTTGGGAAAAATAGTTCAACGTTTAAATTTTTTACGAATTTTGTAATCTTTTTTTCTCCGCTTATAATGGGCAAAATTTCAAATGTCTATAAAAACATCAATTTCATTTCAATTTACTTCAAACTTGCACATATAAAGAAGTAACTGATATACTGACATCAGCACATGCATAGACATGATGACATCAGCTGGATCGACGCCAAAATAAGCTACAATATGTGTGAGGGGCGGGGTTTGTTGTGATTGGCACCACTTGTTATAGTTATTTCTGACAAATGTGGGGATAATCCTCTTAATATCATATTCATATTTATGCACTAGAAGTAATTTGTGTTTATGCATTGGTCTTTTGGTCAGTTGTTGCTCTAAGAGGAAATTAAGAAATAACAGTTTCATTGGGAGATTTTAATTTTTATTCTTACAGTTTCATGGCAAAAGATGGCTGTGCATGCGGGAAACGTTTGTAATTGTTTCCAGCAGCCAGTTGGGTTCCAGTGTGCTTGCTTATTTTTACTGGCCTCCTATAGGGCTGAATAGCTGACGTCAGTCTACATACAGACCGATGGGGTAGTTGATTGGCTTCAGGTTCCTGCCAGAGCTGTGCGACAGATACAAGGGAGAGGAAGGGAGGGGTGGTGGTAACACTGCATGCCTGCGCTGCATTGTGTAAAATCAGCATCTACACACAAAGTGCTCTGGCATGGGACGTCTGAAGATATCCAACAATGACATGGCATTTTCAGACTCTTTAGATTTGAAGACCCTGGTGCTAAAAGTACTGAAATCACCAAAAAGTCTGTTAAAAATATTCATAGGGTGGACTTAGCTAAACAAATATATGTTTATATGCTCAACTTGAATTGTCCAAAAATATGACTTTAGTACTTTTAGCACCAGGGTCTTCATTTGCAGAATGGTGTTGTGTACTATATGTTCATTTCAGTTTCCAGTTCTATTGAGCCGATGGAAAATTAAAGACTGTGCAGAGAAATCACTGTAAAAATAATAAAGAGGTCAACATGGTGAAGGGTAGGACATGTATCCTGCAAACAAAACGTGCTTTGTTTGAAAACTAAAGACCCAGACACCCGGTCAGACTTTAGAAGAAGTATGCGTTGACTGTGTCTCCATAACCCAAACCCTATGAGTGGTGGGAGAGTGAGGGATAGTCAGAAAGTTCCCCTTGGCTGCTGGAGCAGAGATAATTGGACCCAGGTTTAGCCGGAGTTTTGGTATTCACATCCTGAGCCAAGTTTTGATCTTCACAACTTCTCCTGCCAGACAGCGCCTGTGCAAACACAGTCATCTGAGCAAATGACATATTTTGACTCATTTTCTGCATGTGAGAATTCTTGACCCATCTCAGGTCAGGTGATGTTTTCCTCTAGTTGTGCACGTGTGACTAATGATGTTTATGGTAAACGCGTGATGACCAATATCTGTCTAGTGGCAGCAGAAACGGCAGCATTTATGTTTCACGGGTGTAGATGGATGTGACCAGACCTTAGAAGTGTGTACTCTGTCTTTGTTTTGAGGTCAAAGGTCAATCCTATTGGACTAGAGACATGGAGTAGCTGTGGGGTCAGCACACTGAAAACCTGATCTCATGAGATGTGAGATGTTTGAAAGCAGAACTGTCGGGTGTCAGTGGAGCCTGAGGCAGGATAAAGTCATATTTTGAACTTTGTGACGATAACTTAATGAATGGCTGTCTGTTAAATTTCACCTGAAGTCACAAGGCTCTCATCGCTCTTCTTTTGTCAAACGTTGAAGATGTATCAGATGTACGACTGAAGACGTCCTGTTGATTTGACCTTTTGCACTTTAATAAAAAAATTCAGCAAGTGTGTTTATACAAATATGTAGAACTGTATCAAAGAAAGATGGTTATTGGCAAGTGATATGGTTTTTCTATATTTAATTATTGTAGTCCATGAAAAATATGAATAACTAGTGCCCGTGGGGAACCACAGGTCATATTAATGCCGATATCTAGGGACTGAAGTTAGTAAATGTGTCGTTCCTGGTTTAATCTTCATTTCCCATCATGCAGTGTGGTACTGTGCTCCTGGTCAACCAAGTTACATGATTGTAAGTCTATCGTATTCCAAAATGACTATTATTTCCCAAAATATTCGGTCCTATCAACGTGCCGAGATATTTAATGTGGAGATGGGACTATTCCTGAACTGTAGGTACCAAATTTGGCAGTTAAAAACATCTACATTTCTCAGAACTGTGCAGATACACACACACATACACACACACACACACACACACACACTCTGACACCTTCCAGTATTATGATATAGATACTATCATGTCATCCATGGAGCCCAAAAGTCATTGTCAAACTTCTTACAAAACTCAAAAATGTGTTGACGTTAGTGGTACAAAAATGATAAAACCTAAAGCTTTTCTTTTAAAATAACATTTCTAGTATGTGCGTTAACATAGAAACTTTTAAGGCAATTAAAAATATCCATTCAAACTTTTTCTCAATGTATAAAATCCTACAGATCCTGCAGCGTTTCTTGAAAAATTCTTAGATTGTCATTTCACTGCAAAGAGCAGAACACTTATGTTCACACACTCACAGGTCTTTGTAAGCAATATTTTTACTTTCATAAAATTGTCACTAATATATACTATTTTCTCTCCCGTACTTTGACATGGCTGCTGTAAGCTTTTGTCGTCATGTGGCCTCCGGCGGCGGCGTCTGTCGTCGTCTGTCTGTCGTCCATTACAAAAATTTCAATCGTCTTCTTCTCCCAAACTACAATTCCGATTGACTTCAAACTTGGTATACAGCTTCTTTATGATGATGTCAACAAAAGTTAGTGAAATTATTTGGATCTGGATCTGATTCTGGATTTGGTGCAACTTTGAAAAAAATCCCCATTATAAGAGATAGGAAGTGGATCGATGCAATAACTCAGTAAATATAAATGATATCAAGTGTAAATTTCAACAGTCCAGCCCTGATGGGGAGATGACCAAAACATAATGTCCACATGCTGATCAGGATCTTCTTCTGGATCCGGGAACTGACGGAAAATTTAACATGGGCTCTTATGGGGAAAAAATTTCAATCGTCTTCTTCTCCCAAACTACAGTTCTGATTGACTTCAAACTTGGTATACAGCTTCTTTATGATTATGACAACCCAAGGTATTGAAATTATTTCCATCCGGATCTGATTCTGGATTTAGTGTGACTTTGAAAAATTTCCCCATTATAAGAAATAGGAAGTGGATTGATACAATAAATCAGTGAGTATCAATGATATCAAGTTGGAATTTGAATTTTTTACAGATCTGATTGGAATATGACCAAAACATGGGCTATTTCTGTAATATAATAAATACACAGAACTGGGTGATAATAAATGGCATCTGGATACATTTCCCAAAGCTTTTGATTTGGCCGGTAAGCTACAGGGCCATTGGTTCTATTTTTGTATAAGCATAGGATGACTATAAAACTGTGATACACATCTCACATAGATCGTGCTAAAGGAAACACCTACTTGACCTCATTGCAGCTTGTTCGGGTCGACGCTGCATCTTTCAGAGAGCTGCTGAGTGCTTTCAGCTGCCTTATAACACAGTGATGAAACATGTAGCCTGTCTGTCTGTGAGTGTCCAGGACCCTTGTTATAGACCCAAACCTATTCTGCACATCCCTCAAAACAAGTGGTACTTCATCTGTCAACTTTGTCTGTGTGTCTTGGCGTGTGTAATGTGTCTATCTGCAGGTCGCAGGAAAGAAATACACCCTTTGGGATGACTTCCATGTTGACGGCAGACGTGGCGATCAGCAGGAAATGACCTTGGGAGATCTGTTCCAGTATGTCAAGGTACAGCCTCCTTAATTCCTCTCTGGGAGGAAACACAAACTTTCTTTACACCCGGTGCTACTGAGTGCATATTTTATACTTAGTTTTTTTTTCCTAAACCTGTTCACCTTCCTCCATTGCACACAATGGCCATTGTTTGAAATGATTGTTCTCTTAACACCTTCCATTCACAACTTCAGGACTTTTTAAACCCCTATCCTGACAATGCCTTTGTAGAACCACTGGCTTTCTTCCAATGATAGAAGAATCAGTCACTTATTATTCACTTCATACAGTATGTGCTCTACATACCAACCACATCTTCTGCATGTGAATGAATACATCCAACTACAATCTATAGTAATTTAGTGAAGATTTGTATTAATCAATATTAGTTGCAAATGAATTTAGATAACATTTGTGTTCTTGCACCACTAACACAAAGGGAGACACAGTGGTTCAGAGTGACGACTGTAATGATTTAATGATAAGGGACTAATACGGTGAAAAAACTATAATAGATAAGTAAACAAAATACATGTTTCAGTTTTTGTCTTAATTTAGTCAAAGGAAGTTGATTATGATGGTTGATTTCTGAGTTCAGGACAAAATGATGAAACCTCTTTATTGCAAGTTTGACTTTTATTTTAATTCTTACAACTTTAATTGTTGTATTTTATCATCAACATCAGTTAAGACAAGCAAAAACAAGTGCAGTTTTCACTTCCACCACTCTATAGATCTTCGTATCATTTACTAACAATCACCTTATCTGACTCTAACATATATAACATTCATTCATTCATTCATTCATTCATTTTCTGAACCGGCTTTATCTTCACTAGGGTCACGGGGTTCGCTGGAGCCTATCCCAGCTACTTATGGGCGAAGGCAGGGTACACCCTGTGCGAGTCGCCAGTTCATTGGAGGGTTGACATAGTATATATATTACATATATAACAGTTATCAGAAACTAGGTTTAAGATCTGCATACGACAACATCCCTAGAAACAAAATTTGATAATACACTACAAATACTCTATAACCCTGAGTAATAGTCTACGTGTATGTAAGCACATGCAGTGATTTAGTGTAAACTTGCTGTGGTGCTCTTACAAACAGTATGCATCACAAATACACAACACATTACACTATGTCAATACAGTAAGTGTTATGTGGGTCAATTGCAAGTGAAGTTTCTCATCACTCACAGTCTGTTTTTTATCCTTTTAATAGTCACTTCATTTTTTTGATTCAGTGTTTGCTCTGTGGAAACAAAGGGAAAATAAATTGGCAAGACTTCTTATTTGCTTCAGGTTCTGTTTAACCTTAGAGTGACCAAGGTTCCCGTGTTTGTTTTTTGAGACACATTGCAGAGCTTCCTGAACTTCTGAAGTTGTTATCATCACATTTTTAGCTCCATGGAGTCCTGTCTTTGCAAACACTATTCCACCCACACTTCTTTTTATTCCTTAACTTGGTTAGTTTTGTGCTGCAGATGGAAGTACATTACCAGAGATGAAGGATGGCCCATCTCAACATAGTTTTTATTTGTGATGTGTCTTTTTGTGTAGGAAAAGTATGACTTGGAGGTCTGCGGTCTCTTCTACGGACCAGCTATGCTATATCTTGGGCAACAGGAGAGGCTCAATCAGAGGTAGGTGCAATTAATAGAGATAAACCTTGATTTTGCATAAGCATGACTACACATGACATGTAACCCTACACATAAACAATCACAGCAAGCAGCCTCCCATTGTTTGTTTAGAGGTTAATGGCAGGATGAGGTGTTTCCTCTGTTGACACACTCACACGATGCATCACTACACACTGATGACTGAGCCTGCTCCTGCTCAGGTTTCTTTCTGTTTGTTGAGAAACACAGCTAAAGAGTTAAATTAGTGTCAACTTTTTTTCCGCATCAGGAAAACCTGGCTGTTTGGGCCTGTTTGGCTCAGCAGCACATTAAAGACACGTTTCATAAGCCCTACAGTGTTAGAAACGAATCAGTTGTTTCATGCTGTGAACTCTTCTCATCAGTTAAAAAAGTGAGTCAGAGCAGAAAATGGACCCTCAGGCATGTTTTGATCCCAGAAAGGGGGAAAAGCGGCAATAAATCATATGCAACCTATAAATTATGTAACATACTACGCAGCTGAAATATTTGACTATTAGTCATTTTTGCATACACCATGCTGTGATGCCTTGTTTTTCTTGTAACACGCCATGTGTGATGTGTTTCTACTTCTTCTTTTTGAGACCACAAACAGCAGATCTCTTGGGAGTTGGTGTTGTGGTAAGATTAAGCCACAGGGGCAGAGGGGGGTAGTGCTGGCCATGTGGACAGCTGGCCCGTCATGACAAATGCCCCTCCAATAGTCACTTCCTGTGCAGTTGCCCAGCCCCAAACGTCCTGTGTTGGCCAAGCAGTGGGTTCTAAACACTGGAAAGAAAAAAATAAAATAAAATAAGGAATAATAAAGAAAAACTGACAATTACAAAAGAATATTTAATTTATTTTTATCAAAGACCTTGAAAATTCCAAAATAACTTGAGTCTACAAATATGTAACATCAAATTTCATAGTACAACAATGCATGATACTCTAAAACAGAGGTCACCAACCCTGGTCATACATCTAAAACATGCAGGATAGGAGATCTCGAGAACCACGGTTGGTGACCCCTGCTCTAAAAGAACAAACGAGTGATTTTTAGTGAAGCAAGTATTTCTCAAACATGCTTATTGAATATCATTTTCAGCCACAGATTTTGATAGGTGTGTCTGCGATTGTCTCAAAATAAACATATGTTCATTGTGTGATAATCAAAAGTGTTCCAAAGGACCATGTCACCCAGTGTAGCGGTGTGACTCACTAATCTAGTACTTCATCATTTCGAACAATGCATAACAGTTTCATACAATGCTAAATTACACAGCACGGCCCAAAAAAAAGGGCCCGCTTGGGTTTACCTAAGCAATAGGTAGTGATTAATATGTTTTGGCTGAAACAAGTATTTTAACTCTTTAACTGAGGCAGTGAGTATGTTCTCATCTTCTCAGTTTGATAGAGAGCATAAAGATTGAATGATGCCAGGAATCAATAGGTTCATATTGTGAAACAGTGGTTCAGGGAACATAAGACATCAGTTTTACTCATGGATTGGCCTTTACAGAGTCCAGACCTGAACTCTATTGAAAAACTTTCAGATGTCCAGGAGAAGACTTTACACATCAACACACCAACATCAATATAAGAATTTGATCTCAAATAAATGTCTTTGTAGGTTCTCATTTGCCCAGGTCATCATTCTTCTTGGTAGCTCTTCAAAAGAGCTAAGCCAGTCCGGTTGAACAGAGAAGAACTACAAAGAAAAAATATCAAATAAATGGCAATGCTTGGCATAAAGGATGTCATGGTGAACGTGTCCTGTAATCAAAGATAATGGCTGTCCAATTAAATGTCACATGTGTGACTTTTTTTGGGTAGTGTTTATCAGGCTGTGCAAAACTAGATCAGTTTAGAGTTGTTTTTGTATTAATTTGTGATAATGTATATACACAGATGCTAAGATACAATTAAATATGGTGTGTTTTTACAGTGTGTCTGATGTGGTGAGGATGGTAACCAAAGCAGACATCCCTCCACATAAGAAGATGCTGGAGCTGATCCCCTCTTTTGCTGAAGACGAAGATTCAGAGTCAGTTCCAGCGATCCGCTATAAGCTGCCGTGATGTCATCAACAGCAAGAGTCCATCAAATGAAAGGAGTTCAGGGTTTCAGCTAGAAGTAGCAAACTCAACAACGGATCATTATATCATAAAAAAGAAATTGTTATTGTTACGGCGATTGACTCTATAACTGTTTAGAACAAAAGCTTGATATTTGAATGACAAGTGTCTATTTGTCTCATTTGTTAGGTAGTGAATTCATTGTACTGGCATAATGTTACCTTTTTTAATGTGAAATAGTCATTTAATATGTAAAATTGTGCAATTACACTGCCATATCTGCTGTTCCAGGAAAATAACATCAACTTTACACTGAGTGATTTCCTCATTTGGGGTTTTTATCACCTTATTACTTGTAAGAAAAGTGGAAGTTCCCGGTGTATTGTTACCAAAAAGTACAATCAGAGATTTGTTTGCTAACATTTGGATTTGATTTACTTGCAAAAAGTGTGTCTTTTGGGAGTTGAGGCTAAAAGGGTAGTGGCGATGCTCGCCAAGGCATATGGATTACATGATTCTGGGGCAGTGCTGGACTAGTTTCAAGGTCTAATTCAGGTCACACTGACCACGATATTAAAGGGGTGCGTGGAGAACAGGGAGCTGGCACAGTGCTTTTGTGATCTAGAGCACTCTTGCCATCTGGACACAGCTGTTTTGAGTAAATCCTGCTCCACATATGTGTCCATGTGGAGTCTTAGAATGGAAAAGCTAGAATCATCTACAGGGCTTTCACCTATCCTCAGATGCCTTTTGTGCATGTGCTGCAGTTCTACTCTGTATGTTTCACTTCACACCCTCACTTTATGCATGAGAATCTGTGTACTTGTTTTCACAATTTAATTATGGCTGTGATTAAGGGATGTGGTTTATGATTAAATTATGCTGTAACAATAAATAAGTGTATCTAAGAGGAACCATTTATATGTATGTACTTCACTTGTTGCCTTCAGTTCCCTTCCCATCTTTGCAATACTTCAATTCACAGAAAGACATTTTACTCTGATAACCACACCACACCCTGCCTCCCATTTCTAGCCACATAAGAGTCTTGGATTTACAAGGCTGACAATGCTACGAGTATTTTACTGTGTGGGTTTTTCTAAATGATTCGCTTCAGATGCTGAGTCGAAAAAAAAAACAAAAAAACACTTGTCAGTTGAATTCATGCTCATTCTCTAAAACTGTCAAACTACTCAGTAACTAAGCTTAAAAGATGACACCAAATACTGCATTCATTACAGGGTCTGACAGACACTTGTACCACAAAATACCATTCGTTATGAGGGAATAAAATAGAGCCTCGACAGTTTGTCATTTGATAGGTGCCTATAATAACTTGACAGCATTTACAGTTGTTTGAACACATGCAGGAGCAGAACACATTGTATTAAATAGAAAAACTTTATTCTAGAAACATCAACATTGTGGACATTGTTTCCATTTGTGGAAATTGAATGACCTCACATGAATCTGTGTTAAAACATCAGTCCAAGCTGAAGCCTTTCTCAAATGTATCCAATGATGTCATTGCATATGATGGGCTGTCGGCTTCCTGTCTTCATTAGAGCTGTGAACTGGTAGAAGTCATTGTCCATTTCGTGAATGCCAGTGTGTGACTGGTGAAAGAAAGGTTTCAGAGCCTGGAGTCCCACAGGACAGGACATCCGTTTGGGAGCCTCTGCTGCTCTGTTGACCCTTACGGCGTCTGCTGGCCTCGGCCTCACCTCCACACTTTTAGACACCCCAGCCAGTCTCCGCCGCATGTTGACCAGAATGTCTTTGGCGAGCCGTCGACCCACACTGGGTTTCAGTTCTGCTGGCTCTGGACACTCTGGAAGGTCCATCCAGTTCTTTATTAGATCAGCAAAACTATTGTCACCCAGAACTAAAGGTTGTCTGTTTCTGCTGCGACTTAACAGCGACGTTGTCCAGTCCTCTGGCCCACTGGCCTCAAATGAAGTCCAGCGTTCCAGGCATGCGTCTGAGGTGGATTTGGGCCGGATTCGCCCTGAGGATCCTCTGTTTGTCCGGAGACAGGCAGAAGAGGAGACTCGCACATTTCTGGTCCTTCTTAGCACCACACCTTCATCCTGCCACGAGGCTTCAGAGTAACCAGAGTCAAAGTCCAGGCTCTTCTCGCTGCTTGGAGAGCCCTGTGCCAACCGCTCGTGCTCCTCCTGCTCTTCCTCCTCTTCCAAAGGACTGGCCAGGCAGCAGGCAGAGTCATAGGTGCCGGCTTCACTGGCCTCAGAAGTACGAAGACGAGTGATCCGCTCCTGCTGTGCCTTTTGCTTACAGAACCGCGTCACAGCGAAGGACCGAACACATGGTTCACTCAGTGGCCTTGGTCTGTTTATCTGCTTCAGATCCTGCAAGGACTTCATCATGCACTGCATCTGGTCCCGGAGGCAGTCGGTAGAGTCTCCTAAACACAGCTACACAAGGAGACAGAGACAACAATTTAGTGGTGCAAGCAGTATTTAAAACATTTTTTAAGCAAAACCTCTGTCAAAACAAGTTTGAAGGAAAAAAACAAAACAAAAAACAAAGAATGGTTGACTTCTACAGCAGACCACGGAGCAGTTCGGCTGCCTTCCAACATATCCCATCATGCTCTGGCCCTTCTCGCTGGGGCTTGAACAGTTCCCTGTGTTATATCCAGAACTGGGCCAATAAGATTTTTACCAGCTGAGATCACTCGGCTCAATGACCATATAACAAGTGAAGCATTCCTGACGAAACCTCAGAGCAGCTTTATGGAAACAGTCCTGCTCAGCATATATTCCCCAAAATACTCAACTCACAGCTCTGAGAACAGGATGCACATTTTAAACAGGGAAAGTCCTAAGGCATAGAGGGGAAGTTTGGACAAAGTAGAGCTGAATCGTGGAGGAGTGCAGAGGCATATCCTCTCTGGACTCGTCTGCCCCACAGGATGTTGACTGGTCTGAATTATAAAACCGGACATGACTGCAACGTGTTGGAATTACACAATATGCATGTATAATTATGAATCACAACATTTTCCAGCCTTGAGATAAATGGAAACAATGTGATCCACGTGTCTTAGAAATCTTTAAAGCTTACTCAGTTTTCCCGTTGCAAAGATTTTTTTTTTCTTTTTTGCCTTACTCTTGCTGATGCTCTCTGCACTGCCAGTGTTTGGCTTGGGTAGTAAGAACACCACAATGCCATGATGTTATCACAGCTGTGGGTGCTGAACCATTTGGACCCCGGGGGAGACTTATCTGACATACAGAGACATCCTCAGTGGGACTCTGTGGTCTGTCTGTACTTTATAAAATACCCTGTTCTCCTTGGCTGCCCTCACACAACAGGGAGAAGCAATTCACCAAGTTGTGCGCATTTAGCAGGAATGGAATGGTCTGAATTAAGCATGACTAGGACAGTAAAAAAAACAAACAAACAAAAAAAAAGTATAAAAAAGAAGCCAAAAACCTAAAATAAACAAACACAACAAATCAAACCAATGAGTCTACTTTAAAACAAAAAAAAAAAGGAAAACACTTACCATTATTTTTGTATCTGCACTGAAGTTCAAAGTCCTGATGATTTTCTGCAACAAAGGGAACATATGCACTTAATAAGTGAGTTTTTCTTTTTACAGATGTCATTGCACAACTTAAAGCCTCCAGTCCACAGAGCCAAGGCAATAACACTCACCTTTGTATTTAGTTCAGCTTTAATCCAAGTCTCCAACTAGTCCACAAATGTGCAGCTGTTGGAGGATCTTTCTAGTCCTGCCTCCTCTGCAGCAGATGAAGGTCTGACAGCACACTTTGACGATGCTGAGCTTTAAGTTGCAGCAAATCAGGGCAGAGCGTCAAAAAAAAATCAGCCAATAGGACTTCGGCTTAAATAAGACCCCTCCCAGATGGGAAAATACAGCGGTTCCTCCATTGCGGTGGTTCGCAAACTTTTTTCCAGTGGAGTACCCTCTGAAATATACTTTTTTAGCCAAATACCTCCAACTCTCGCTTCAGCATTTTTGATTGAAAAAAAACTGGGCAAAATTTCTTCCTGTACCAAAGGCGTCTGTTAATATTTTTAGAACTTTCTAAACCAACAACATATATTTAACTGCAATGTATAAAAAATAACCAGTTTTTTAAAGTCAATTTTGTGTGCAAAATAAAAACTGAAAAGTGCCCTCCTTCATTAATAAGAAAAATAAATAAATTGGTCATTAATTAATAAATGAACCATTCATCAACATCAACAAAAAATAATTAATTAGCTGCTTAAACTCATCTTGAATAATATAGAATAGAAATGTATTTAAAACGTAACCAAAGCTTAAACAAGATGACTGACGATAAAACTATTATATGTATGTATTTATTGTGTTTCATATTTCAACATTAATTCTCATTATTTATTTTGTATTCCGTACATGATGACTATTTAATGTATTTAAAAAGTAATAATAATAAATAAAAATTCAAATACCCCCTGGCTTCCTCCAAGTACCCCTGGGGGTACACGTACCCCACTCTGGGAACCCCTGATCTATTGTATGATCAACAAGTGTAGCTGTTTAATTAGTTAACTTAATGATATAATAATGAAATATTCATCAACTATTTGAAGGATTATATATTTAATAATATACTCCTAAATTATTTATTAAACTCACAATAATAAATACATGCATTGTTTTGCAGTTCAGATCCTCAGTTCTCTGAAGTTCCATCTCTACAGAATGAAACGCCACTGTTGTAGCAGTGATCTTGGTTCTTCATGCACAGACACACATCTACTACATATGTTGATTTACTGACATCTACATGTCGCCACCTTGTGGATGTTTGTAAATAGGACCCTCCAGGTCGCCTCTCTACTTCCACTCCATTTGTTCACACCCTTCACTTAAGGGTCTGTTACTTGCATTGAGTCACAGCATACAGCCTCATTCACCATTCTGTACTTGACAAGTCCTGTCAAATGCAGATGTTGTATTTGCATTGAATTTAAGCTGGTGTTTCATTTGCATTTGAGTAAACTATTCATGACTCCAATGCTGCACCTCACTACTTTAGATGTAAACACCACTTTGTATTGAAATTCAAGCAGCGACACCCTAAAACCTGACACTTTAACCCTTTCATGCATAAATTATGAGAACCTTAATCATTTTTTTTTAATTTTTTTTCCTGAGGGTTTTTATTAGTCTTTAACCATAAAAAACAATGCAATTGATTTTTTTCTTATGAACCTATTTTTCATGGAGTTCCAAAAATGTTCACTCAGCTGGACACCATGCATTTAATTTTTGAATCAAAGAAATATGTATTTACTGATATGTTGGTGAAAACTAAAAAAAAAAAAAAAACAACATTGTTAATGCTGCTAATCTGATGTTTTTTGTCACATTTTAACATATTCCAGTACTAGTCACTACTCACTTCATGGAGATAATATGCAAAACAAAAAAAAAAACAAAAAAAAAAAGCAAAAACAAAAACTTTTTGTTTAAAAAAACCTGTTAATTACAGTATAATAGGAATATTAAGCAATTGATTTACACTCAAAGATGTTAGTGCAGATCAGGTTTATCAAGAACAGCAAAGTTACAGTAATGGTATGAATTACAGTGTATGAGATGGTGCATAAGCGTCCACTGTGTTGGAACTAAACCAACAAAAAACCAACAAAACCCATGAATATACGTATAACAGAACAGCTTTGAACAGCTGTCCATTGGAGTGACCACTATGCATGAAAGGGTTAAATCAATCTGAATGAATGAATGAATGAATAAATAAATAAATAAATTTAGAAAAAAACCTTTTCCCTCTAAAAAAAAAAAAAAAAAAAAAAAAAAAAAAAAAAAAATACTAAAGGGTTTCCTTTGGTACTGGGGGAAAAAAAAAAAAAAAAAGGATTTGACCAAACTCTCTTTTAACTTCCCATATCTTGTTTCACCTAAATCAGATATTCTAAATCTGAAATAAATTTCTCCAGCACATTAGTATTTAGATATATGCAGGAGGTGAAAAATATGCATTAGCAGCATATTACACCAGTGTTTCACTTCTTCCAGTTCTAAATGATCAAATTTCAGACCACTTTAAGTCCTGACAGAAAAACATGGTGCAGCCCATAGTAATGAAAATCTGAACACTGGAATTTCCATTGGACCCCAGATTGGAGAACTCATTGGTGATCATGTATTCCCCTCAAAGCTCAGCTCTCTGGAATGAACAGACCGAGATTAATTTATGCAAGTGGTGCAACATGTTCTGGTCAACCACAGAGCCCAAAATTCAGATCCAGTTGCAGACTGAGACACAAAATTCATTTCCTCCACTTTCACCTTGATTTTTTTTTCACCCAGGCTGATGTAAGTGATGAACATAGTGAATGATTTTTTCATATTTCTGAAATGGAAACCAGGGACCAAGGTGCTTCAACCCAAACATGATGGTGTTTACTGTGTTTTTAAGAATAAGTGTCTGAATCAGATTTTTTTTAACAATTCTGAACCAAACTGGCTCTTCTACTGAAGTTCATTATTTGTTGGGCTTGATTTATATCTGTAAATAAATGACAAATTTAGCATGTTATCTTCAGATTATGAATACACAGTAAGTCTTTGGTTCAAGATTGGAAATTATTATTCTTTTTTCCAACAAATGTTCACATAACTCAATTCTGACATACTGGATATATAATAGGGCATCTCAAAAATCACTTTTCTCTTCAGATCACGGTGTTATTTAAACCAGTTAATCTCCAACATGATAATAGCCCCCCCAAACAATTTCAGCAAAATCCGTCAACGTTTGACCCCCCCACCACAAAGTATGAAGGGCCCATCAAAAAACGCCAAAAACGCTCATTTTAACCCAGAAAATCACATATAATGAGGTCCACAAATTGCTTTTTCTGGTATTTTACAGCGTCCCTGTAATATCAACTTCATAGATTATTGTATCAGGTGATATATAAGTGAAAATAAGGTGATTTTAAGATAAAATAACTCAATTATAGGCTAAAAAGTTATAGAAAGAAGTTCAGAACAGTAAATCTAGTTTTCTTAACCCCCTTTTCAGCAAAATACAGGTTTTAGTTAAAGACAAATATAGTTGAACACTTAAATAATAAGGCTAAATACAAGATTTAAGGTTGCATAAATCAAAAACTTTAATGATGACATGGTTCTGATAATCTGGACATACTTTTATAAATGTGCATGTCACAATTTATTCAGATATTACTCGTTCTATAGTTTCTCTTCCATTTCATTCTTGAGAAACTCTGGTAGCTTGATTTTGTGGGAACCAGACACTAAGATGATGTTCCTTCTGTGGGCACCATCCATGGCTGCACTCTCATAGTCACACCTATGGGCAATTTAGATTAATCAATTATGTCTTTGGATGGTGGGAGGAAGCCGGAGTACCCGGAGAGACCCCACACAGACAAGGGGAGAACATGCACATTCCACATAGGAAGGTCCTGGGGGTGCTTCCAGCCATGCCCCATCCATGCCTAGAAGGTCAAATATCTGCCAGGACTGGGGTCCCACAAGATCATCCAGGTCAGGCTGCTGTCCATGCAGGAACTTCTGTGTGGGAAAAGTGGGCTTTCCTCTAGTGCACAGGTGTCAAACATGCAGCCCGAGGGCCAAATCTGGACCACCAAAGGGTTCAGTCTGGCCCCTGGAATGAATTTGTGAAATGCAAAAATTACACTGAAGATATTAACAGTCAAGGATGTTAAAAGAATTTTACGTCAATTCAATCTAAAAATGATCAGACCAGTAAAATACTATCATAATAACCTATAAATAATGAAAACTGTAAATTTTTCTCTTTGTTTTAATGTAAAAAAAAGTAAAATTACACAAATGTTTACATTTACAGACTAGCCTTTTGTTAAAAGAATGTGAATAACCTGAAATCTCTTCAAAGAAGTATGTGGAATTTTAATAATATTCTGTTATTTAATGTTTTGTGTATTTTTAGATCCACTGTGACCTCTAAGTTGTGATGCATATGGATAAATAATAAACTAAGGTGTAATAATGTTAACATTGCACTTATTTTCCTTAAGAATTTTCAGGTTGTTCATGTTATGTTAGAGTACAATTCATAGATGTAAACATTTTCATCATGGAATTTTACTTTTTTCACTCAAAAGTTATTTTCCTATTATTTATATAATTTTACTGGTCCGGCCCACTTTATATCATATTAGGCTGAATGTGGCCCCTGAACTAAAATGAGTTTGACACCCCTGCTCTAGTGAATACTGCAGGTTTGGGGTTGTCCTGCAGTTGTCTTGCCATGACTGCTTTGGTTTCTATTGGTACTTCTTTATCAAAGACATTTAGTACCACAAGAGACTGAGTCAGGTACCACATGTGACGCAGTATGGATGTCTTTACTTTAGGCACTTTAGTATCCATTTAGTATCCATTAAGCATGGAAATGCATTTAAAAACAGCATTTTTTGACGTTTTTTGATGGACGCTTCATGCTTTGTGGTGGTGGTGGGGGGGGGGTCAAACGTTGATGGATTTTGCTGAAATTTTTTGGGGGGGCTATTATCATGTTGGAGATTAACTGGTTTAAATAACACTGTGATCTGAAGAGAAAAGTGATTTTTGAGATGCCTAATATATAATCAGCTGTCTAGTTTAGTCAAGATCAGTTGTTTTCCCTCCAATATGAATCCTCCAGTTTATTAAGAAAACCAGATGACTTCACCTCAAGGTCCACTTGTTTTTCTCAAGTTTTAATCATGTCACGGTCTTTATGAAAAAATACTTTGCTTACTTTAGAATTACACAATTCCTTGTTACAGCCTAGGTTTAATAGTTTGTACTAAGAACAACATTGGCCCGAACATGAAGAAGCAGTTTTTGTATCTGGGTGCTTCTATGAAACTGGGTTCACTTTGGTACCTGGCTCTGAGCCATCCCAAAATTAATGAATTTTTAATAAAATATTGGGGCCAAAAATAGGACCAAAATTGGGAGATGAAAAGCTACCTAGGTATCAGTGTATTTGATCTTTGAAAACATGGCTTGAAATGGTCTTATATACTGCTATAAATAAAGACACTGTGTTAAATTTGATGATCCTAGTGATTTTTCAAATCAAATTTCAAATCAAATTTTTTCAAACGTGTGGGTTTCATGTGTAATCCATTAAACACAAATTAATTGCGAGTGATTTGCAACAGCGGCTATTTTTGTGAAACACTCTGCCCTGCATAATCAATTCCCAAAATGTACCTGAGAGAATTAAAACATATTAGAAAAATAGTAGCACATAATTTTCATGTCCTTTTTACTGTGTTACATGCAAATTGTTGTATAAAAAAATTATATAAAAATGTGTTTAATCTGAAAATAGCTTCTCTTTCATCTCAGTAATAGACCCAAAGTGCTTCCAAACTTGCTTCATAACATTAGTCTACATCTAGTTTGAATTTTTAGCCCCACTGTCCTGTTTTTAGGGACCAGTTTCATAGAAGCACCCATTTTCTTTTCAAAAACCACACTGTAGCATAAACACTCATGTGACCAAACTTTTATTTACATTTAACAAGTGAATGACTTTCACCTTAATATTAACGAACAACTATCATCCATTTGTCTCAGTGTTGTGGTGCATCTTAAATCATGGGGTATGTGAACTGAAGTGGAGTAGAAATAGCCCTAATTCACACTATGAAGATAGCATGTCTCTAAAGAACAAGTGTAAACAGATATCAAGGCACAAACATATGTAAAAAGACCTGGAATGAAAACAAATAGTACAGAACAATCCATGTTAGGAAGAGACATAACCACTTAAAAATCTTGCAGATATATTAAAAGTGACACATAACAAGTTTTGTTTCATTTCTCTAAAGAAGGAATGTTATTATTCAATTTGTGAAGGGGTACAGGTTAATCTATGGACAGTCATGCAGAACAATGCACTATTGTACAACTGTGATTATTGATTCTGTGTAAACATTGTACAAAAAAACATTTCCCTTCATCCCTATTCATTCTCCATGCTTGTTTTTTCTTCTAAAAAATAAGCTCTGTGCAGTTAGAAGTTTCAGAAAATGCCAACGCTAGTCAACTTAAGTTAATGTGATTTATATAAAAAGTATTTTGTCTATCCCCTCATTAAACTTTGAGCAAAGGGAAACTACAATGAATACCTAAATAAAAAAAACAGATGTAAATAAATCTTATTAAATCAAATAACTACCAAATTGATTCTTAAATTTTTCTTTGAAGGCCTTTAAAGAATTAAATATACTTTAATTTTGCAGTATTTTCATTAGAAATTTTTGGCTTATTATGATGTTTTCCTCATCCAACAATTATTTTCCATTGGAGCTCATCTCAGATAATTTGTTACACATTTCATTTAAAAAAGATGAGTGCTATTGATAGTTCTATTGTTAGTGGGGTTTTGTCTGATCAGGGGCTCCTTGATCAAATACATATTTATAGGCACTCAGTATAGATGTGTGAACCCCTGATGTAGATATATAAATATAACCCATTTAAAAAAATAATAAAACATATCAAGACAAGGAATGTGATGGCTGTGTATCTGTGATTGTTGAAATTCGTTCAGGCTTCCCCTCTAGGAATCAAGTCTGTTATGGTTTTCATTATGAAAAGCTGTAATCATCACATGGCTGTTGCAGTCTCTCATGCAGTCTGTGTGTGTGTCAGGCATCATCCTGCAAAACAAAGACAACAACAGAAATGTAGTACGAGTTGCACTGCAAAAAAAGGGTGTCTAAAAACACTACATCTGAGGAAAAAGTACTCAGAACAAGTGAAATTATCTGTCCATACAGCAAGATAATTTCACTTGCAAAGATTTTTTTGAAATAAGATTGTAAAATCTAGAAATAAGCGTGTCTACAGATGTATTTAGAAGGCTTAAAAGAAGCATAAAATGCTGGTTTTAAGATGAGATTACTTAAAACGTAACTTTTTACAGCCTCAAAATAAGCTAAATATATAAAATATAAGGTGACTGAGCTGGCTACAAGAATTTAACTCTTAAAATAGGAGTAACAAGTAGAAAAAAAAAAAAAATTGCTTAATTCAAGCAAGAACATTTGCCAATGGAACAAGTGAAAATTATCTTGGTAAGATTTCTTGAAATAAGATTTTCAAGACCTATTGTCTAAAAATACGTTCTTATATCTCACTGAAAAGTTAGTCTTTAGGTGATTATGTCTTATTTTAAGTGTGATAAGATATTTTGACTAGAAATGAGAAAAATATACTTGGTAAAATTTGTATTTTTTCCAGTGTTTATAATTCAATTCTTAGGCATATTTTGTTAAAATTACTTTAAAAGAGATTATTTTAGCCACATCATTTAAGCCAGGGTGTCAAACTCATTTTAGTTGAGGGGCCACACAGAGGTTGTGCTAGACATTTTTATAGTCCGTCATTGTGACGGACAGGGTCGTAAAAATTCCATCATAACATATTATTATCCGTCATTTCAAATTTTTATTTTTTAATGATAATGAGATATATTTAGTAGTATTTAATGTTCAAAAACATCTCAGTGATGCAGCAGCTGTAGTTGCTGCTGGCTGATAAACCAACGTGATATCACTGCTCGCATAATTATATACGCCACTTTTTACCTGTAGACATTCTAAACTTTCCTTGTGTTTGTTTACGCAGTGTCAATCCCATGCACTGAGGGTTAGAGTTCAGGTTCTGTGAACCACAGATCTGGGCACAAACTGACGTGCCATAACACATGAAAGGTAGAAAATGCGGACATATAACACACCAAATGCCATCAGAACTGGCGTATAACTTGCTTGTCCGTCATCCTTCACCACATCAGTCCCTCTTTTTTCTCCGTGTTTATCAGTGCCATCACATTTACTGGGCTTTTAAAATAACTAAAGGAGATTCGGCTGTCTTCACAGTTTGCGCTAGCAAAGTAGCATCTAATTTAGGCTAAAGTTAGCTAAACAATGATTACCCTCAGTATTTTAATCTGTCAAAATGACGGACGGCCTTCAGAATTTTCCGTCATTTAAAAAAAAAATCTGTCAATGGCGGAATATTTCCCGTTAACGCGACCTCTGGGGCCACATTCTGCCCAATTTGATCTCAAGTGGGCCGGACAAGTACAATAATAATGGTGAAAAAAGTAAAATTAAATTATGATAATGTTAACATCTACAAAAAACAGAATAACATGAACAACTGGAAATGTCTTAAGAAAAACAACTGCAATTTTAACAATATTCTGCCTCAGATGATCAGTTTATCATTTACACATGTGCATTACAACTTACATTACAATTACAAATACACAAAACATTTAATAACAGGCAGAATAATGGTAAAATTGCATTTACTTATCTTAAGACATTTCAGGTTATTCACATTTTTTTTGTAAAATAACAGTTTTTTAATATAAACATTTTCATGTAATTTTACTTTTTTACACTAAAACAAAGAGAAAATTTGCTGTTTTCATTATTTATAGGTTTAATATGATAGTATTTTACTGGTCTGACCTACTTGGTATCTAATTGTTCTGTATGTGGAATCTGAATTAAAATGATTTTGACATCCTTGATTGTTAATATCTTCAGTGTAATTTTTGTATTTCACAAATCCATCCAATGGGCCAGATTGGATCCTTTGGCAGGCTGGATTTGGCCCCCGGGCCGCATGTTTGACACTTGTGATTTAAGCTATAGATTTCATATCTCACACACAGAACATCAGTTAATAATGAGCTGCTGCATGTTGCCTCTATGTCCTACCTTTAGAAAAGACCACAGTCCTTCAGGTTGTTCTTAATAATGACGTCAGTGACTGCATCAAAGACAAACTGCACGTTCTTGGTGTCAGTGGCACAGGTGAAGTGGGTGTAGATCTCCTTTGTGTCTTTTTTCTTGTTCAGGTCTTCAAACTTGGTCTGAATGTAACTGGCGGCTTCATCATACATGTTGGCTCCTGGGAGCAAAAGAACAGTTTGGAAAGATATTATTACATCAACTTCTCTGGGACTGCGATCCATTTGCACATTAATACCTTATTGCACACAACTACATCCTAACAGCACATAATGTTTGCACTGTTACTGCACTGGTCTGTACATACTGTATTTTATACTGACAGTCAATAGAAACTTTGAGGTAGAAATGTATGCAAATTTCTACTTGTAGGGGGGTTGTAATTATTCATTGTGGATTTATTGATGACATAGTGCTCGGGTAGTTGAGATAATGATGAGTTGTCATGTTGTCACGGTTCATTGCACATGGGTTGGTCTCTTTGCAAAAGTGAACCAAATACACATTGAGCAATACTCAGTGGGTATCTGCACAATTTGAGGATTGGTTTTGAAGTCCTATATAAAGGCCCAAAAAAGGCCACCATTGTTAGTCCAGTGAACGGCATCATGCCACATCTATCACATGAACAACGTCTCCGGGCGCTGGGTATGGTGGAGGCCGGTTTGAGCTACAGTGATATAGCCAGGCGTATGTATGGGCTGTTCCCAACCCACAATCCGAAACCTGGTTGAACGCCACAACACCACAGGCTCTGTTGACCATAGACTGCGTCCAGGAGAGAGAGCGTGACAACCAGATCATATCCGGTACTTACTGTTGCGACTTTGTGTTTGGCAGGTGCCATTTTCTTTAGTTAAGTTTTTTGTTTTGAAATTATTCCTGAAACTTTAGATTTTTGTTTCTGTATGCCAATATCCTAAACAAATGATTCATATGAAAAAATTCCAGTTTAGGGTTTCAAAATAAAAATTATGTCGAAAAATATGGTCTCAAAGTTTTCATTGACTGTGAGTGTACATTTCTTCCTATATACATTATACATAGTCTTGATACACAAATTCTTTAGTGTTTCTCATATTGATGTACATATTCTTGAGTGTTTTTGATATATAATTGATATATTCTCTTTTTAATTGTATCTTGCCGAGAACTACCTCTAAGAAAAATTTCATTATAAGTACATAATGACAAAAAAACATTCTTGAATCTTGAGATGATGTTTTTCAGTCTGTCCCATCCATTCATTCCATCTGCAGCCACAGTGACACGTCTGTGGTTGTACTGCAAATATTTAACTATTAAAGGCCTATTCTCAGATGCAGCACGGCCTCTGGTATTTCATTTACCTGTGTACTCAGGGAAGCAGATGGTGAGAGGACTGCGAGTGATTTTCTCCTCAAAGAGATCCTTCTTGTTGAGGAAGAGGATAATAGAGGTCTCAGTGAACCACTTGTTGTTGCAGATTGAGTCAAACAGCTTCATGCTCTCATGCATGCGATTCTGAATAGAAGAAAAAACAAGTCAAGGCCTATAACCTCCATTTCAGCACCAGAAACACATCAGAGCTGCCACCAGGGGACAATGTTGAATAATATTCTAAATGTGAAGAGCAGCCAATGCAGGAGAGCATCTTCAGGGCATGGCTGGTCAAGTCTGTCCAGAGTACCTGCTTCACATTCATGAGCGTTCATGAAATTGAGGTCAAACAGTTCCACTCACTTGAAAAATTCACTGTTAGGACTTTTATTCTACAATTAGATTCCACTGTAAATGGATCATTAGAGTCCATTGATTCACTTTTACCACCTGGAGCTCCCATTATTATACCATAATAAGAAGGGATGGCTGGTGTTAAGTGCCTCATAATCACTTACAAGTCTAAATTATACTATACTGGGAAGAAGCCAAGGTGGAGATTTATGAAGTTAGTTAAGTTATATCAACTGTGCAGACGAAACAGATGCAGTTAAAGACACTTACCATCTCCTCATCCTCAGCCAGGACCAGATCATAAGCACTGAGCGCGACGCAAAAGATAATGGCTGTGACTCCTTCAAAACAGTGAATCCACTTCTTTCTCTCTGAGCGCTGGCCTCCGACGTCAAACATTCTGCAGGACACAAAAAGCAGAGGAGATGCATCATGTATTTGTGTGTACATGGTAAAGTTTTACTTAGTCTACCACCTTGGCTTTTAAGTTTCTGTTTACTTTTAGTTTGTTTTTAATTATGTAAATAGTTTTAGCTTCAGTATTTTTTGAGTAATTCACTTGTTTATTTCCAAATTAGTTTTTTAGGTATTATAGAGAAAGCTGCTGTCTTCATTTCTAGAGGATAGCAGGATGACCAAATGCACAATGTACAGGGTGGGGAAGCAAAATTTACAATATTTTGAGGCAGGGATTGAAAGACAGTGTATGACCAATTAGTTTATTGAAAGTCATGAGAATTTATTTGCCACAAGAAAATTGACATAATAGAAAATGTTTTTATTCTATGTGTCCTCCTTCTTTCTCAATAACTGCCTTCACACGCTTCCTGAAACTTGCGCAAGTGTTCCTGAAATATTCGAGTGACAACTTCTCCCATTCTTCTTTAATAGTATCTTCCAGACTTTCTCGTAATAGTTTTACTCATAGTCATTCTCTTCTTTCCATTATAAACAGTCTTTATGGACACTCCAACTATTTTTGAAATCTCCTTTGGTGTGACGAGTGCATTCAGCAAATCACACACTCTTTGACGTTTGCTTTCCTGATTACTTATATGGGCAAAAGTTTCTGAAAAGGTATGGATAATAGTGTTAGGTATGATTATGACATCAATATATGTTTGGTTTCAAAACAATTGACGTAGTGCCTGCTGAGAAAAAACAACTAAATGTTCATTGTAAATTTTGCTTCCACACCCTGTATGGATTATTTAATGCTTGAAACATGACAGGTTCTGTGTATAAATTGCAGTGGCATTTAACAATAAAGTATAGAATAGAATAGAATAGAATAGAATAGAATTTTAATGTCATTGTACAATGGCTATACAATAAAACTGAGTAGAGCTTACCCTCTTCAGTGCAAAAGAATAAATAAAAGGAAGAATAGCTATAAATAAGACATCCAATAAAAAAGTACAGACTACAGCCAACTAAAAACACCTTATTTCACCTGCACCAAAAACATGA
Organism: Sphaeramia orbicularis; assembly: GCF_902148855.1. Classification (NCBI taxonomy): domain Eukaryota; kingdom Metazoa; phylum Chordata; class Actinopteri; order Kurtiformes; family Apogonidae; genus Sphaeramia; species Sphaeramia orbicularis. The sequence goes on along the minus strand of NC_043961.1, from coordinate 33,523,228 downwards.
AGGCTGGGGTCAGTGTTCTGTTTGTTTGTTTTTTTTTCAAGATACAATATTAACTTTGGTCCTTAGTTTTAAAAAGTGATGGTAATAAACTGTAACAGAGCATGTCATCCAAAATAAAAACAGAACAAAGGAGAAGAGTAAGTCTATTCTGGGCTACTGTAGAAATGATGACCTGTTCCATCTGTAGATTCAATATAGGGGTGTGTGATATGACAATGTTAGATCGTGAAGGATTAGAACATATCAACGATCTGACAAAGCAGAGAGATCGTGGAATCATCTATAACACAGGTGTCAAACATGCGGCCCGGGGGCCAAAACCAGCCCGCCAAGGGTTCCAATCTGGCCCGCAGGATAAAAGTGCAAAAATGAACCTGAACAGTCAAGGTTGTCCAAATCCTTTTGGTTCAGGTTCCACATACAGACCAATGTGATCTACAGTAAAAATAACAACACAATAACCCATAAATAATGACGACAAAATTTATTTGTGAAAAATTATATGGAAAAAATGTAAGTGAAAAAAATAACATTACACTGTGAAAATATTTACATTTACAAAACTATTCTTTCACAATAAAATGCAAATAAATACATAAATAAAAGCAAAAATGAACAACCCGAAATGTGCAATTTTAACAATATTCTGCCTGTTACTAAATGTTTTGTGCATTTTAGGATCCACTGTGATCTGTAGTTGTGTTAGTAATAAGAGATGGAATATTGTAGAAACTGTTCAAATTTTAGTTCCAAACTCCAAACTTTTAACAATATTCTGCTTGTTACCAAATGTTCACATAACATTGTGTGTAAATGTACATGTATAAATAATAAGTCGATGCATAATATTGTGAAAATTTTGGAGTTTGGAACTAAAATTCTAACAATTTCTACAATATTACATATCTTATTATTGTAGAAATTATTCAAATTTTAGTTCCAAACTCCAAAATTTTCACAATATTATGCCTGTTACCAAATGTTTATGGAACATTGTGTGTAAATGTACATGTATAAATAACACTGGTCAACAACAAATTTATTGTTTAAGTTTTTTGAGCTGATTTAGGATAATTTTGGTGTGCTGAATCCAAAAATCACATTAATTTTGCTCAATCAGGTCAACTTTCTGAACTATGCTACATATTGGCTTTTTAACATTTTTGCTTACATTTATGGGCATTTTCACATCATATGATACAAAATTCTTTCACATTTCTTGCAATAAACAAGTTCTGAAGATTTTACTTTTGCCAATTTATGATTAATGGTTTTTTTAATATTACAGGTGAATGAAATGGCTTCGACTAGAAGATCTTGCAAAAATAAGCCTGACGTATTCTGCTACATCTGCGGTGAATACACCATTGTACCTAACAGGAATCAAGTGATCAAATGATTTTTTTTTTTCTCTTAAAACCTATTTTGGGTGAGAACTATATAAAAAATCAGCTGATAAAGTCACAAAATGTAATCAATTTTGTGAGAAGATCAAATTTTTCAAAATCAAATTAGCAAAAAAAACCCTGACCTGATTGAGAAAAACAGATGTCATTTTTAGATTTAGCGGTGCAAAATGGTCCTAATTCAGTTGAAAAAACCTAGACAACTTGCAAAAAACATTTTTTTGTAACCCAGTATAATAAGTCGAGGCATAATATTGTTAAATTGCACTAATTTTTCAAAGGAAATTTCAGTTTTTTCAGATTATTCACATCTTTTTTTGTAAAATGTAAATATTTTCAGAATTTAATTGGGGGTTTTTTTGTACTAAAACAAAAAGAAAAACTTGGATTTGTCATTATTTATAGGTTATTAAGTCATTATTTTACTGGTCTGGCCCGCTTGAGATCAAATTGATCTAAATATGGCCCCTGAACCAAAATGAGTTTGACACCCCTGGTCTATAATATGGTGTACGTAGTCAGAGCCATAGAGTATTCAACGGTTCTGGATGTAGTTATATGCTGAGGCACATCAGTTCACATCCACGGCACATGGATTTCACAAATGTTGTGTAGTGGGTGTCATGCCTGGCAGTGAAACGGGTGAGTTGCTTCTTAAAAAGAACTCCATTTCCATCGTATGGAATTGGTTTGGCTTGGCAAGCAACAGTAATTTGCAAAATTACCAGCCATTTGTTTTGTAAGCTTGGAGTATTAATGGAAATGGACATTTCCTCTTTGATATTTTGTTCTGTTCTTTTTTTTTTTTACTTTTCATGTTTATTGAAAGCTACCTAAAAAAACAAGTGCAGTTTAATTTTTATGTTACAAGAGTGCACTTACTCAGTGTTGTTTACATTTTAGCATGTTTATGTTCTTGGCACATGTTGGCAAAATTGCACAAACTATTTAGCTAAATTAAAAATGTTCTGGAAAAGTCTTTGGGCTACATTGTCTTTTATTTTTTTCTTTTAGGGCTATGTTTTACATAGGTAAATTGTTTGGTTCCACTGTTCAGAAACTTGCAAATTAGTCTCAAAGATCAATGAAAAGAATCGTGATAAAATTGAGATCTTGATTTTTAAAAATCATGATATATTTCTTCCATATCACCCACCCCTAATTCAGTCTAAACTCATTCTGAAATAACAAAGACAACATTTCTTATTTTCAGCTGATTATAAACCATTAAAACATAATTCTAAATATCATTTTCCAATGGGGGGAAAACTATAGCTGATAAGATCATATTCACGTTGTGCATAGTGGGTGTTAGTTTAGTCATTTAAGTTTTATTTCAGTTCAATTATTTTACACAAAATATAACGACATGAAGCTGGCGGATGTTTCAGAGGCCATTTTAGGACGAGAGACAATGACAAAGGAAGGCAGGAGAAAGTGAGAGCATCATTCCATCCCTGACTGTACATTAAGTTTTCATGAGGCCGCTTTGAGGTCGCACAAAAATGGTGAGAAGGTGTAGAGGTTTCTATTTAGATATGTGATAAAAGACTGCAGGGTCAATCCAGGTTACAAAGGCGTGCAGACGGATGTGTTTATATTCAGAGCAATGCAGTGGATAATTTTAAGCCGGGCACTTCGATCTACACTGTTAGAGGTGGAAGCAAACCCTTCAGGCAGCTCCAACAATAACAATAATCCACATTCCTTATAACCGACATAGGGTACAAAAGCACAAATGTTAGGTTTTAGAGAATCCACATTGTATTTCAGTTTCAGCAGTTTGAAGACAGCAAAACACTTCACAGAATCTAAATTAATTTCCTTGCGTCGAAGTATTTCCTCTTTTGCACTTCTTATTTCAAGCAGGACAGACTTATAAAAACATGGCTTTCTTCTTATTGATTGACTCTATGTATTATTCAGGCCAAATATTAGGGCTGTGACAGAAGGTAAATATCAGAGAGTTTATCTGAAAACAGGTCACACCAGCAGAACCATATGGCAGCAGCTCCCTTCATTATTAGAAGGATCAGTTCAGTGCTTTTAAAATCTACCCATTACCCCATAAAAGCTTTAACTACTTTATACAGTGCTCTACTAATCAAAAACACACCACTATAATCTGTAAAAATACATATGCTATTAGTGGTAAACCACTCATATGATGTTTTATACACATTCTGTGCTGCCTTTGATGACTAATATCAGGATTCTTAACAGGAAGCACTGATTTTATGAGGAAAATACTAAATCTAAAAATAAAAATCTCTCCCACATAGATTTTTTTTATGGTTGATTTCATCTTCAGTTCTTGATTTATTGAGCAATTACTTTGAGTTTGATGCTCAATGATCCGCATTCATTTGTTAATTTACTTTGGTATTTATTACTTCAATTTTAAGATGTTCAGTTCAAGAGTCATTCAATATAAGCATAAAAGGCGGATAATTCCTGTCATGGATAATGCATTTTAGTAGCTATTAGCGTGGCCTTTTTGGACTGGTTATAATATTCTATTTAGTTTGTTGCACTTTTATATGACATAATTACACAATATTAACATTTACTTTATACATGAACTATATTTCTGCTTCCCTCTTTAGGTCCCGTTATCAAATGTTTAGTGCATTTCCCCTTCTATTAACAGCTATATCTATACTTCCATTACTAACGCAGTGAGTGCTCAACAAGGTCAGAGCGTATTTTATGTAAGACCTATTGTACCATGGAGGACATACTTAAAGGTTAGCGCTAAAACAAAACTCTATTTTTACTGAACTGAACTGAACCCAGAACAGCTAATAATTAAGCTTTTAATTGTTGATATAATTTAGCTGCTACATAGAAGACCATAATTCAGCTGAGTCAATTACAGGTAATAGTGTAACGCAGGCAGAAGACCAGACATGATTATGGTACACAACAACACAAAATTTGATTTGAGGTTGTGTCCAAATGGAGCCCTGTTAACCGTTTACTCAGAATAACAATGATGTTTTGTGTGTTTGTGCATTTCTAAGGAGTCAAAAAAAGAAAATCAGACTAATGCTTCATCCACACTAATGCAGATTCTTGGCAAACAGGATATTTTCCTTGATGTTAGGGCCTCTTCTCTACACATAAACACTGTTTTAGTCTCAAAAACATATTTTTAAAGGTGCGGGAGACTTTTGTGACCAATTTTTCATCAAATCTGTAAATCTCAGTCATATTCTCAGTATCATGAATCTGTAAATCTTTCTGTGATTACTCACCTGAATCTCTTGCATTACGGTGAACAATTATGAAGTGCCATCCACCATAAACAAACAATTTGTTTACAGAGCCGGGAGGTAACTCGGACATCTGAGGAATTTTGTCACGACGTGCATTGTGGGAAGCGAAGGTTTGTGCAGCCACCTGACAGCGGCAGCTGGAACAGACACAACGTGGAAACGGCAGGAGCTCCCTTCCCTCTATGCATATTCCTCCAGCTGTTTCCACGTTGTGTTTGTTTCATACATATAATACCATATGTCTGCGCTGCTGCTGCTGCTGTCAGGCAGCTGCGCGAACCTCCCTTTCCCACAATGCATGTCACAACAAAATTCCAAAGATGCCCGAGTTACCTCCTGGCTCGGTTTGTAAACAAATGGTTTGTTTATGGTGGATGGCACTAAGAAATTGTTCACCGTAATGCAAGAGATTCAGGTGAGTAATCACTGAAAGACTTACAGATTTGTGATACTTAGGCTATGACTGAAAGTTTTACAGATTTGATGAAAAATTGGTCACGAAAGTCTCCTGCACCTTTAAGAACTCTTTATAAATTGATGGGTTTTTTTTTATTGGAAAACAGGTGCAGATCAACATATATCTGTGACTGCAGATGAGAAATATAAGCATACACACATATATGTGCAAAGACATTAACCAAGATAAAAAAAAAATCACAGAAATAACAAGAAATAAAAAAAATAAACAAGTGGTGCCAGGCACAACAAACCTCGTCCCTCGCACATATTTCACCCATTATAAGTAAGTTGGAAAATTTGAAAAATTCATAAAAATTTGAACTTTGACCTCCTCTTCCCAAAATGGAATGGCATGTATGGGTCACTGGCAATCTATAAACCAAATTTAGTATGAATTCACTCAATAGTTTTACTGCTACAGAAATTTAAAATGTTGCTCATTATAAGTAAATGGGGGGAAAAAAAAGATTTTAAAAATTCATAAAAAATTGTAACTTTGACCTACTGTTCCCAAAATGTAATGACATCTATTCTGGGTCACTGGTAATCTTTAAACCAAATTTGGTATAAATTCAACCAATAGTTTTGCTGCTAGAGTGTTAACAAAGAAACAAATAAAGAAACAAACCAAACCAAAAACAATACCCCTTGGCTCCCCTTCAGGGGGCGGGGTAATAATAACAGTAGATATAAGTACAAACACATGTACACATATATACACATACACAAGTGCATCATTATTGTAAATAAATTGATGATTTTTAATAACTGGTTCAAGTAAATCTGTGTGAATGGTGGAAATGAAGAGACTGGAAAAGGATGGTGTCACACTCCATTTTTCTATTATTGCTTTGTGTAATGAACCTGCACCTGAAACATCACATCCAGGCGTATAAATCAGTGGATGACCTGCAGTAGTTGGAGGTCAGCGCTGATACCTTTAGAAGACAGACTGGAGCTTTTATGGCGAAATCCACATAATATAAAGAATGCAACCCAAACCAACACTTAAGGTAATGCAAGTTTATAAGTTAACTAGTTGTTTCGGCTGATATTCTTTACAGATTAAAGCCTCTTTTTCTGTTACGTCCAGTATTACCCATTGTGTTGGCAGTTTTAAGTCTGCCGGAAACAACGGTTTAAGCTTTTTTGTTATCATGTTGACAAAGAAAAAAGGACGATGAATATATCTGTTTAGAGATAGATCTGTGTTATTATGGATAGGGAATAAATGGCAATAATTTGTCAGCATACACACAACAAGCATTAAAATTTACTGAACACAGGGGGCTCATCCCACCACTCAACACCAGAAAAAAAACTTAATGTCAAATAAAACCTGGGACTGAGTGAATAGATATCAGATTCTGATTTTTTGCAAAGGGATAAAGTGGTTATTTTTTGGACAAATCTGTTCATTTGTCCTAACACATATTTTTTAAATCATATTTAATATTTACAGAATTTCTAAATTTTGTTAACGTTGCAGTGAGGTGAATTTTTATAACTTACTTGAAGTGAAGCTCCTTGAAAGTGAAGTGAGTCTCCACAATGCCAGTGGTCTTGACCCGGGTTCGCAGCACATCCTGCTGGGTGGGGATGTAATCTGCTTTAGCTATCCTCTCCAAGTCATTTAGATAACTAAGAGAAAGAAAGATCAGGGAAGACAGGGAATTAGAGAAGGCAGAGAGGAAAACCTAATGCGATTTTAATAAAATTTTAACCTGCAAGAGACAAACAAGCTCTGCACTGACAGACGGTACATAAACAGGGTAAGGGTAACGGGTGTACCTGAGGTGTATTACCACCCTAGAACACCCTGCTTAGCTCTGAATAACACTAATTCTGTGAACTTTCAAAGGAGTGATGACTCACTGCTATACCCAACTTACAGTTTAAGTGCCTTTTAATGCATTATACTGAGTATGATTTTGTAATAATACAGTTTTAACTAAATGTACTGAGCAGGTTAGGCTCCAATAGACTGATTTTTTGTATCCCTGAACAACCACTCCAAACTATGCTAGAAATTAGCTTTAAATGTGTCTGACTCTGGCTTATGGCTCGTAACAAGGCAACAGTCTGAGCAAGGCATCAGTGAAAGCTTTCCTCACTCCTCATTTTCATAGCTTGCATATTTATTGATCTTGTTGTATGAATGAGGTGTGGTTTTGGTAATTCTTCAAGGACAGACAGAGACCATGGGAGGAAAATGCTGATGTAGTTTTCTGCATGTGCATTTGTTGTTTTCATTCTAAATGTCTGCATTGTTGAAGTTGGTATTAGGGCTGAAAGATATATCGCTATCGTACCTATATCTAGATATGAACATTCAAGATATTAATATTGAAAAAGCGATGATATATTGATCCTACTGCTGCCATAGAAGCTGAGCTGAGCGCCTACATGCAGTCCTCCACAACTGACAATGAAGAGGACCCCCTTCTGTGGTGGAGAACTCACAAAGTCAACTTTCCCCGGCTTAGCAACATGGCAAGGAAATACTTGTGCATGCAGGCCACCAGGTCTCCCTCAGACAGAATCTTTAGTGCATCAGGCAACATTGTAAGTTGTGAGAGGTCCTGTCTGAAGCCAGACATGGTTAACAAGCTAGTGTTCCTGGCAAAGAATCTGTAGAAGTTGTGCTGTAACTACCTCTGTTCTGTGAGTAGCAAATGCATTTTCTGCAAACAGTTATGTTGTCTTTAGAAGAACACAACATGTTGCACTTCAATGCACTTTCAATGTTTCACCTTCCACCAGCTGCTGCATATATTTGTTATTTATTGGTAAAGCAGAGCTGCAGTAAAATGTTTGATTTGTAATTTATTTATTCGTACTTTATGTTAATGTTGATGACTGGCAGTGAGTTGTTATAAATAAAACTGCACTTTCCACATTCTTTTGTATTATGATGTTTGTATTTTTCTGAAAAATGCTTGGTTTTCACCGAACCCGTAGTCATATTGTATCGTATCAATATCAAGATATCTGGCATGAATATCGAGATATGAAATGTGGTGCATATTGTTCAGCCCTAGTTTGTATGCACATATGGAGAGCAAGAGGAAATCATCCAAAGTCTTGTCTTAAAAATCAGGTGTATCACCATAGTAGAAATACTACAGCTGATTTATTGATTGATTGATTGATTGACTGGTGTAGGAGACCTGTAATTGATTACAAGTACACCTAGTATTGTATACTATCCCTATGAGCCACATAAGGATAGTACTTGTGTCTTTTTATGTTTTGGTCCACTGTGGATTGGATTCAGTATATTTGGTGTGTTGTGACATACACACTTAATTCAAGATTTTTTTTGCTTAATTCAAGCAAAAAAACCTGCCAATGGAACAAGTGAAAATTATCTTGGTAAGATTTCTTGAAATAAGATTTTCAAGATATTTTGTCTAAAAATAAGTTCTTATATCTCACTTACAAGTTACTCTTTAGGTGATTATATCTTATTTTAAGTGTGATGAGATATTTTGACTAGGAATGAGAAAAAAACGGGCGACACGGTGGTGCAGTGTTTAGCACTCGTGCCTCACAGCAAGAAGGTCCTGGGTTCGATTCCAACACCAGTTGACGGGGGATGGAACCTTTCTGTGTGGAGTTTGCATGTTCTCCCCGTGTCTGCGTGGGTTTTCTCCGGGTACTCCGGCTTCCTCCCACCATCCAAAGATATGCACTGATAGGTTAATTGGTTAATCTAAATTGCCCATAGGTGTGAATGTGAGAGTGATTGTTTGTCTCTATATGTCAGCCCTGCGATGAACTGGCGACTTGTCCAGGGTGTACCCTGCCTTCGCGCCTATGTAGCTGGGATAGGCTCCAAGCGACCCCCATGACCCTAGTGAGGATAAAGTGGGTTCAGAAAATGAATGAATGAGAAAAATACACTTGTTAAGATTTTGATTTTTGCAGTGCATAATCATGATCCCGTCATAATCAGCATTAGCTTTCTTAAGAGTAAAACATGAGCCTTAGCTATTTAAACCAAAATATGTTAAAAAGAACAAAAGACAGGGTCAAGACATAATGGATGCAACTGCAAAATACACACAAAAGAAAAGAAACAGGCTTCCTCTGTACTTCTTCTAATGTCCCTGTCCTCAGTCAGTGTCCTTCTATCCCCCTGTTTTTCCTTTTCCTTCTTTTTCTGACAGACTGTTGGTCAGTAGGGGAGTGTGGAAGCATCTTCACCATCCCTGACACCGCCTGCCCCACTTACACAAGCACTGCATCATCGTCCAAGGCCAGCTGGGAGCTTTAGTGGCCCGACCAACCCACGCTTCACACACTTAAGTGATAGACAGTATATACAGCATTTCAGTGAGAATGGTTTAGCCATTCATGCAAGTCTTAATAACAATTAAACATCAGAAGCTGTGTTACTGAGGTAAATAAAAACAAATGATACATCTTGTCTTATAACAGATTTCAGTTGGTCAAAATAACCACAAAAAAAAAAAAAAACAATCACAAAAAGCAACCCTAGTGACAGCACTGTTAGGTACACATGGGAGTAACTAACTTGGAGGGAGGGATTAATATCAAAACTATCAATTCTCATAACTTCCTTTTTTCAGTCTAATGTTTTCATTGCTAAAGGCAGACTATTCGGTGCTCTGCTGATCAGATTACAATATTAAACCATCAAACCCAGAGAGAGAGAAATAATCACTAAATTGAAGTTATTGGACAATCTTTTCAGTCCCTATGGCTCCTTAGGGATGTGAAAGAGAGTTTTGTTTTGTTTTTTGCTGCAGATCTTATGAGAGATGCTGAAAGGACTGCACCATTAGATCTATCACAGAACAGAGCAGCATCCCCAGCGGCAGGAATATTAAACAGCCCTCATGAAACTTTATATGACACCCAAATAAAATCAATCAACATTACTATCCATGGTAAGTAAACAAACACCAACAAATTCATTCACTTTCATTCTTTTGAGTTGTTTTGTGTTCGTATTAGAATATTAAAAATGCAACGTTGCAGGTGAAAAGCTATATTGTTTTCATTTTATTCTAATCTGAACAACACAAGCAAAGACACTAAATGAGAAAAAGACCACATATAGTCGAACAGCTGCCAGGTTTCCCACTTGGGCACATTTACATTTATATTGGTAAAACACAGTTTGATGCATGTAGCAGACTGCAGATTGAGTGATGTAGCAAAGGATATGTAGGTACTGCACTGAAAATGGCAGCCTGAATAACACAACAGGGTGAAGAATATTGAAAATCACAGATTTCATCATGTCTGTGCATGCTTGGGAGATGTTACTTTTGTTGTAGTGGATTTATTTTAGAGAGCATCAATGTATACTGGAATCCTAAGTGGGCACATAATACAAAGCGCACACACACACACACACTTACTATGCAGCCGAGTCGTTCAGCTGGTATTCTCGCGACCGTGCAAAGCAGCTCTGTATGCCGCTGTCAGCCCACAATCGCCTGATCACATTGGCCAAGTCATCAGGAAGAATGCCCTGTTCTTCAGCAGCTGCAGAGAGGGCAAAAAGCTGCTGGGCGTCATCCTGCAGGGGGCGATAAAGACACAAGACAGGGTTGTCATTAGGCGCATTACTGCCAAACCTAATTGAAAACTGGAGAGAATGACATCTGGGTGCATTTTGTAAACATTTGTGTTTGCTTTGAGACATAATAAACATTCATCTTTCAGGATACAATGCACTTTGGTAGCTAGTTTTTTTTTAATTTTATTTTACTACATGTACAGATTGAAGATATGGGTGTGTTTAGGCAATAACTGGGTTTTACATAATCTGTGACACCTCTCACCTTGAACCATCTACACTGTCTTTTCAGCCTTTGGAAAAGTATTTACCATAATGACACACAATGATAGATAGATAAATAAATATTTAGTCTTGGGGGCTGTGTCTCTAAACAGCTGCCTAGGAAACAAAGGTTATGATAGTGGCCATATAACGTTGTAATGATAGCCCTGAAAGCTATGATAAGCTGACCACAGCCAATGTGGGCCGAGTACATGCAGTATGAGATAAGTGCAGCATGTTGTTATGACTCAAGGTAGCAGCATGCACAGCTCCTATAAACAGACTGTTTTTGATTTCCTACTGTTTGCCACCTTGTGTGTTCTCTATTCTACATGTTGGCATGAAATTGATCTTCACAGATCTGCGTGTGCAATGAACGATTTGATGAGAACACGAAATGCTGTAATAATCCCTCATCTTCCCTGTGCATGTGTGTGTGTGTGTGTGTGTGTGTGTGTGTGTGTGTGTGTGTGTGTGTGTGTGTGTGTGTGTGAGCATAGCTGTATTTATGGGCTCCTGAACAGCTAGTTTGTGAAGTAATGCTGTTTTTTCAAGTGTGTTTTGCCAGAGGCTACATAGAGCAAGCATTATATAGTTATCTGTGAGCAGAGAAAACTGCACACAAGAATAGTATGTACATGATTAAAAAGAAATGTAAGCAATGCGTAGTTATTCATAACTTTGTGGAACCAGAAATAATATATAAATGAGTTAAATGATATGTGGATCAGTTTCAAGGACTGTGCATTATACTTTAGTGCAGTGGTTCCCAACCTTTTTTGGCTCGTGACCCCATTTTAACATTGCAAATTTCTGACTTTTTTTTTGGTAAAATTATTGTTATTATTTTTTTTAATCATGTAATAGTTTGCTATACTATGTTGCAAATATATGTTAATTTTAGCTGACATTTAGGCTATGTAACATATATTATTAAGGACGGAGGCAGAAAAGTCAGGTTGAGATTACTGCGCAAAGTGAGAATTTTATTTTCCTTGGTCAGGATATGTACAGTCAGTCCAGCTTGGATTTACAAGGCTGACAATTAATACTGAACAAACGATAACTCAAACTATGAATCATGAAAGAGCTGCACCATCTGAAACCGACCACAATGAACATTTGAAAGATAAACAGTACCACAGTGCTTCAGTTTCAGATTTCGTCATGTCTTTTATGTATTGGGATTATCTCTCTCAAATCACCATATTTTTTTTGGTAAGTTTTTATTTTTATCAATTACTAGAAATTTCAGGCGACCCCATTTGAATTCCAGGCGACCCCATGTGGGGGTTGAAAAACACTGCTATAGTGTAAGATTCTGAATATGCGGTCATCAATATTAAAAAAATAATCAAAAGAAAAAAAAAAAAACAATAAAAATTTGCTACATTGGTATAATATATGTGTGCTTTCCTTTACATTTTAATTCACTTCTTTCAGCAAAACAATGTTTATTTGCCGTTAAGATCAAACCCTTTATTCTGAACCACAAATCAGCTAACTTTTGTTATGCGTCTGCACTGCCATGTTCCTCTAGAGGGATTTTGTTGCAGTGAGCATTGCTGGTGAGCTTACAAACCACAATGAAGCAGAAACTTTTGAAGTTCAACTGAGGATTAGAAATCATTTCTTCTGCACTGAATCACCAGGGCTCTGATCTATTTGCTGGAGCTGATATTTCTAATGCTTTCCCTGTTCCCTCAACCAAACTAAACGGCTACCACTGTGGATGGTGTGTAAGTGTGCATATTTTAGTTTCATGTTTAGTGGTTTCTCCACTGGAGCAGAGTGCAAGTATGGGCAGGCTGGCACATTAATTGTCGTGTGTGGGAGTCGGTGAGAGTATTGTCACGTACACGCAGCCATTTGACAGATCTGCCAATCCCTCTAATATACTGTAGCTTCAGTTACAGAACACATGCACACTAGCTTGGCAATAAAATCACAGTTACACACACACACACACACACACACACACGCACACACACTTCAGTCAGTCACTGTCGGACTTCACTCACTATATCTCCATAACCTGATCTGTGTTCACATTGTGCAGCAGATGGAAGATGAGACTTGTTGTAGCATTTGTGTGGTTGTGTGTCTTCATGTGATTATGTTTGTAGGGTGTGTCTGTCTGCGTGTGTACACTAGTTTGTGTTTCTTTGTAAGCACTGATGAGATTCTGTGACTGAGTTAATTAGGCCACATGAAATGATCCTTTTCACTCTTGATTAATTAAATTCATTTAATTAATTGATTTATATTCACAAATCTGTACTATATATTTAGCCCAAAGCTTGACCAGCAGCAAAATACAAAAAAACAAAAAAACAAAAACATCTTACTGTAACACAAAACACAAAAACCCAGGACATCTTGGGTATTTTCACCCAAATAATCAGTTCCTGCTGTAAAAATGTGTCCTGCTGGCACTTTTGGATGAATCCAATCCCTCAGTGTCCTGTCTGCTGCTGTTTTAGGTACAGCTGTAGCTTCTCCGTCTCCCACAAAGAGAACAAAAAGGTGAAGTTTGTCCGATGATGACTGTTTCCCTGCAGGTTACAAAGATGGATCGCTGATGCAATATGCTGTGAGCCAGTGTTGTTGTCTGAACAAGATCTCTCACAAGAAGCAAAGGCCAAGAGACACACTTTCCCAGAAGCAAACCCGCCTTTACAAAACTGGTCTGGACTTACTGGTTTGGATAATGAAGTCAAAACAGTGGCTTCAGACAGAAGGGGTAGTGAAAATAACTACCTTTATGCTACTACATTGAGACAAGAAAAAATGGGAGACAGTGAGTCATAGAAATAAGGGATAAACAATAGATCATTTAAATCCTGTACAAAAGACTTTGATGTGGCCCTTGAGAGATGCTGATCTGACAACAATTAGTGGAACCAGAGGAGCTTTGGTTAGCTCCTGTTTTTACTCATGAGGCAAAATAATGTGAACAATATGTCGTCATCTCACAGTATAATTAAATCTGAAGTTGCATGTTGTTAATGTCTGGCATCTCATAGTCAAGTTCAGACTGTTACCAACTCTGCTTGTAAAGTAAGTAACTGGTCTTGTTAACAACCTGTTTTAGTGCCATCACATGTACAATGAAAATTACAACTAATGATTACATGTAAAATACAACAACTACCATCTTATAACAAATCCATAGTGCTTTTAAATGTTTGCCTGTCTTACCGCTCTTGCAGAGTTGCTGTAGTCGATCTTCAGACTGGCCATGGCTTTAACAATGGCCATAATTGACTGGATGGTATTGCTATAAACCACTGCTCGGTACTGCTTACACTCATCTTCTGAGTATCCATCTTCATGGATGATCCTGAGGATGTCAAGAAAAAAAAGGATTTCTTAAAGTGGGAGTCATTGGAGTGACAATTTCAGATCAGTAAAACAATGGAGTATGAAACAGAGAGAATTTAAATGGCCATTATGGACAGAAGAAATATTACAGCAAGAAAAAAAACAGTTTGTGTTCAGAGAAACTGGACAATTGTTTGGCAACAGAATAAAAAAAAAAAAAAAAACCCTGTAATTTATCCTTTATCTTCCAGCAGTCATAAAAAGTGATCATCAGTAAGTAGACCACTAAACTGGACACAAAATATGACTGCTAAATATATAATCAGAAATAACTTAACTGGCATGTTTGATAAAAGACAAAACATTTTGAAGTAGAATAGCAACTATTTTGCTATTTTCTGACAAAAAAAAAAGGTTCCAGGCACAACAAACCCCGACCCTCACGCATATTGTAGCTCATTTTGCCATCGATCCAGCTGATGTCATCATGTCTATGCATGTGCGGATGTCTGCATATTAATTGCCTTTATATATGTGCCAAGTCTGAAGTAAATTGAAACAAAATTGATGTTTTATAGACATTTGAAATGTCGGTCATTATAAGTAAATGGGAGAAGAAAAAAGATTTTAAAATTTCATAAAAAATTTGAACTTTGACCTACTGTTCCGAAAATGTAATGACATCTATTCTGAGTCACTGGCAAGCTCTAAACCAAATGTGGTATGAATTTAACCAATAGTTTTGCTGCTAGAGTGTTAACAACAAAGAAACAAAAACAAAACAAAAAACAAAAATGAACCTAAAACAATACCCCTTGCCTCCCCTTCTGGGGGTGGCGTAAAAAGCTCCATAGAATGTATACTCTGGATCACGCAGCAGTGGGGTTAGAATACAATGGATCCTCCTCTGCATCATCT
The DNA here is from genome assembly GCF_902148855.1 of Sphaeramia orbicularis. Lineage (NCBI taxonomy): Eukaryota > Metazoa > Chordata > Actinopteri > Kurtiformes > Apogonidae > Sphaeramia > Sphaeramia orbicularis. The sequence goes on along the minus strand of NC_043961.1, from coordinate 33,508,025 downwards.
GGTACCTACTGTATCCTTTCCTGTATTTGCCTTTAGTAGCATAACTACTCTAAACTTTGAAAGTAAGGCAGCTAAGTGTTTGTAATGTGCACCAGAGTGTCATTCAGATTTCATGAGGCTGCAGAAAAAAATGCAGAGAAAGCAAACACACATTTTGCAAACCAGCCTGCAGCTTTTAACAATGTAGTGAGGCAAATGGAAATCCATATTAGTAATTCAGCAAACACACAGTTTCTTATTTTCAAGAAAAGATGGTTTAAAGAACACAGCCTAAAGAGAGTGGTTGTACCTTTTTCTGCTGAAAAGCTGTGTTTACACAGATGCTTTGATGTGTAATCTTAACTAATAGGCCAGAGTGGTGAGTGCTTCTGTCTTGCACATTGATTTATATGTATCTCTGTAAGTGTTAATAACGTGGCTCCAAAAAGCTACAGACTGTTCTTGCTCCAAGCTCATAAAAAATGGATTCAATGCCTGGCTAGCCCAGAGGAATGTGAATAATTAAGCCATTTAGGGTCTACTGTATATGTGTGTGTTCTAATGGATGCACAGGCATTAAAACATCCTCTGTATCCGCAAACTCTATTGTCATCCTGTGAGTAAGAAAAGACAAACACTTGAGGAAAGCTCATCCCCGAAAGCCACTTTCACAAAATCCAGATTTATCTTATCTAACATGACATGCTTACTTTTGAAATACTAATGAACTATAACATTTGATTTGATGCACTTTGTGGTCAGAGCCAAACAAGGACGATAAGATCAGTCAGATCTGGCAACTTCAACCAGGAGCAGCGAATCACCAAGGGTAGGTGTGGTTGTGCAGCTGCGCTGCTGATTAGCCCACTGCCAAAATATATTAGATTAAAACTAAGCACATTATCTACAGCTGAAACATTTGCAATCAGCCAGAGAACAGAAGAAGAGAAACACATCTTGGCAGACTACCTGTTCTTACACTGTTGGCTCCTTTTATTAAATATTTTTTAATAATTTTTTTTTACGACCTCAGAGTACGAGTCATCTTTCATATTATATAAGCCAGATTCAGGTTTAGGATTAGGTTTGCATTGCTCATGTCATATTGATAAAGTTTTACGCCCATGTGGCGCAGTGGAAAAGTCACCTCTGGATAGAAACAGGGGTTAAAATAAAGTTAGATCAATTTCTCTGATGACTTACTTCATCTGCTTTACAATGGTGCTCTTCCCAGACTCCCCAGCACCTGTAGAAAATGAAACAAGTGTTATAAAGAGACTTCACACTCCTGTAGATGCTGCCTTTGTCAGCAGAATAAAGCTGAATGAATGTCTTTGCTCTGAAAACATGAGTGCCCAAGTGACGACCTACTATTGACATCACATTTTGTCCTTTGGGTTGTCTGGTTTATTTATGTTTCCATTTTTGAGAACATGATGTACAGATATGCCTCACGAGTTTCTCCATCCATTTCTGGGATTTTCACAGTGAAAAAGAGGAAGTTGCACACATGATTTTTTTTTTTTTTGTCCATTAAAGATTCAGAGTTTTATAGTAGTAAAACTTGTGTTATACAAATGATGACACAAAGTCGTATAAATGTATAAATACAGCACACAGACTCACACTCAAATGCAACCCAACCTTGAAAGGTATCTTCATTTGTGTACTTTCATAATACCAACCTTATATATTATTATATTATTATATTAATTAATTATTTATTTATGTCTCTTGTATTTCCAGTGTCCTAGTTGTATTGAGAAACCATAAATAGTCTAAATCTTGAACCTAGATGTGAGATTATAATTTACAAATCCACTATATTCAGTAACTTTTTTCCCAAAATCTAATTATATATAAAAGTCAAAGACTCTGGCTTAATCCAGCAACATTGACATTGTTGATATAAATGTAAAACCTTCATTTAATCTCAGAATACATTGAGGTGAAGGCAAATTATCTGAGAAAACATGAAAATAGTGATGATAAAAACAGTCGATTCTACAAACAGACAATTTAAAATTTGGATTGTTATTACACTCAGAACATGGATGATGAGCAAAACAAAAAAACAATTAAAAACCAATTGGCTAAAAGAACAATCATCAGCAAAATATGGTGAAAATGATTTTCCTGGATAATGGATAGGTATGAACTTTGGACCATATCATCCTAAAACCATGTGACAGGATTAAAAAATTTGGGGAAATGTGAAAGATTTAGAGTCTGAAACTACAAGTATGGTGTCTAAGTGGAAAAAAGAATGACCAGAGGGCAAGAAAAGTGCCATTTGCACAAAAACGGAGAGCTGAAAAATTCTTTAATAATTCAAAGTAGAGCGCATTAGTGCTGAAACAGAGGAGCAAAACATTTTGGAGACTTATATGAGCATAGTGATAATCTTTGGCACTTCCCCTGTGCTGTGAAGGCCCATGCCCCTGCACCCCCCACCCCCCACACACACACCACCTGACCCAGCCCTGCCAACAAACATCAGCCTCGCCCCAGGCTGACGGAGCAGGAGGGAGCAGCAGTGCACCCCTCAAGCTGTCAGCTCTCATCATATTCATACACGTCCATTCTGAAACGGAAGAAGGCGAAGCAAATAGACGGGTGTAAAAGCAATGTCTGAGGCGGTGTTCACTTCCATACAAGCTGTCACTCATGTCCTGCTGCTAGACCGGCATGAAACACTGAGGTAGCTGCAGCTCTGGGGGATTTTTGACTCTGACAAAAAGTAAGAGACAACTTGACATTCACAGAGTCAAATAGTTATTCTTATTCACTTCAAATAACTTTTTTTTTTTTAAATTCAATATCAATGTTTGTTTGTTTTTTGTTTATTTAGTTAAATTAATCCCCTTTTCTGCAGAAAAAAAAAAAAAAGTTCAGCAGAAAAATAACTCAACGTTTGTTAAAAAAAAACAAAAAAACCCCAAGTCCTCTCAACCCCTTTATCTGAGCTCAAATTCAGTCATTAAACTTAGGACACAACCTTTAATAAAACACAGATACAGTGGGTATGGAAAGTATTCAGACCCCCTTAAATGTTTCTCTCTGTTGTATTGCAGCCATTTGCTAAAATCATTTAAGTTATTTTTTTTCCTCATCAGTGTACACACAGCACCCCATTTTGACAGAAAAAAAACACAATAGAAGACATGTTTGCAGATTTATTAAAAAAGAAAAACTGAAATATCACATGGTCATAAGTATTCAGACCCTTAGCGGTGATACTCATATTTAACTCAGCTGTTGTCCATTTGTTCTGATCATCCTTCAGATGGTTCTACAATCTACACCTTCATTGGAGTCCAGCTGTGTTTAATTAAATTGATTGGACTTGATTAGGAAAGACACACACACACACCTGTCTATAGAAGACCTTACAACTCACAGTGCATGTCAGAGCAAATGAGAATCATGAGGTCGAAGGAGCCGCCCCAAGAGCACAGAGACAGAACTGCGGCAAGGCACAGATCTGGACAAGGTTACAAAAGAATTTCTGCTGCACTTAAGGTTCCTAAGAGCACAGTGGCCTCCGGAATCCTTAAATGGAAGACGTTTGGGATGACCAGAACTCTTCCTAGAGCTGGCTGTCTGGCCAAACTGAGCAATCAGGGGAGAAGAGCCTTGGTGAGAGGTAAAGAAGAACCCAAAGATCACTGTGACTGAGCTCCAGAGATCCAGTGGAAAGATGGGAGACAGCTATAGAAAGTCAATAATAATAATAATAATAATAATAATGGATTAGATTTACCATACTTTCCGGACTACTTTCTTCTCGTTTTGAACCCCACGGCTTACACAGCGATGCAGCTCGAGTATAGATTTATACGGGCTAATGGCCACCAGGGGGCGCTCTAGCAAGAAGCGCAAAAGTGAGACAGACAAGTGGAAGAGGTGATGTGAAGAAGAGAAGTTTTAATCGTAACTTTTAACTATCATTTTGTGTGTCATGCACAAACCCTCATCATGGAAAACACACGAAGAAATGCATATGATGCAACTTTGAAGTTAAAACCAATCGATGTGTCTGTCTAAGAAGGAAATAGAGCTGCAGCATAGAAGTGCCACTGAGCAACAACGGAGGAGAGACTGAGAAGGTGTGTGACGGAGCTGAGGCTGTTCAACTCCAACACCGAAGAAGATGACTGCAGTGGTTTAATGAGCAGAAGGAAGATGAAGATACAGATCAATGACTTTTCTGCGTTTTTTAAAAAGCTGTGTTCCTGGCGTTTTACTGCCGTGTTACAGGCACTGTTTGGGAAAAAAGTAGTTAAGGTATGAAAATAAATATTTAAATAATCCTTCTGTTTAACATCTTTCTGTGTAAATATCTCATGTCACAATGTGTACACCTATGGCTTATAGTCAGGTGTGACTTATATTCTGGTGAGCCTTACAGCCCGGAAAGTACGGTATATAGCGCTTTTCTATGAACACATACTCAAAGCATGTAAAGAGGATCCATTATTCATTCACTCTCACATTCACACTGTGGTGGTGGTAAACTACATTTGTAACCACAGCTGCCCTGGGGCAGACTGACAGAAGCGTGGCTGCCAATCTGTGCCTACGGCCCCTCCAACCACCACTGAACATTCACACACATTCATACACCAGTGTGAGTAGCAGCACTGGAGGCAAGGAGGGTGAAGTGTCTTGCCCAAGGACACAACAGCACATGGACAGAGCGGGATTCGAACCCCCACCCTTCGGTTATTGGACGACCCACTCTACCATCTGAGCCATGGCCGCCCCAAGTCAACCATCACTGCAGCCCCCCGCCCCCCTCCACCAATTGTGGCTTTATGGCAGAGTGGTCTGACAGAAGCCTCTCCTCAGTGTAGGACACATGAAAGCCCACATAGTTTGCCAAAAAAATCCTGAAGGACTCCCAGACTATGAGAAATAAGATTCTCTTGGCTGATTAGACCAAGATTGAACCTTTTGGCCTTAATTCTCAGTGGTATGTGTGGATAAAACCAGGCCCTGCTCATCACCTGCTCATCACAATCCCAACAGTGAAGCATTGTGGGGCAGCATCATGGTGTGGGGGTGTTTTTCAGCTGCAGGGACAGGACCACTGGTTGCAATCGAAGGAAAGATGAATGTGGCCAAGTACAGAGATATCCTGGATGACAACCTTTTCCAGAGTGCTCTGGACCTCAGACTGGGCTAATGTTCACCTTCCAACAAGATAGTGACCCTGAGCACACAGCTAAAATAACCAAGGAATGGCTTCAGAACAACTCAGTGACTGTTGTTGAATGGCCCAGCCAGACTTAAACCCAACTGAGCATCTCTGAGAAACCTGAAAATGACTGTTCATCAAAGTTCACCGTCCAACCTGACAGAACTGGAGAGGATCTGCAAGGAGGAATGGCAGAGGATCCCCAAATCCAGGTGTGAAAAACTTGTTGCATCCTTCCCAAGAAGACTCGTGGCTGTATTAGCTAAAAGGGTGCTTCTACTCAATACTGAACAAAGGGTCTGAAAACCTGAGACCATGTCATATTTCAGTTTTTCTTTTTTAACAAATCTGCAAAAATGTCTACAATTCAGGTTGTTTTCTGTCAAATGGGGTGCTGTGTGTACAATAATGAGGAAAAAATGAACTTGAATGATTTTAGCAAATGACTGCAATATAAGAGTGAAAAATGTAAGGGGGTCTGAATACTTTCTGTACCCACTGTAAATATCAGCCACTGTCATCATTCAGTATCATCAATAAGACCAATACCAATGCTCAGCAGATATCACTTCACCCTCAATTTTATCAAAAGGCTGGATCAGACCATCTACTTATATCTGTAGCATCAAAGTTAGCCTTCTGACACACAGGGATTATTAACATGAATACTACATTAGATTTGTAGCCAGTGTATAAAAATGTCCTATTTAAGAATAGAAAGTGGGCGGTGGAGTATCAGGCTCTCTGTGGACACGCACATGTATGAAGGTCACCTTCCTGACTCCAGAATAAAACTCATCCATTAATATTTCAGGCCTAAAGGGAGGTGAACACTTGTGAACAGCAGTGAAACAGAAGAGCTCATCCTCATTCTTCAGGGTTAAAGTGTATTTAGAGAAACAGGAAGTGTTTCTCATCTGACCTCAGATTTCAGGTAATAACACCAGAGTCAACGCTACCATTAAGAAAACATTGCTTTAATTCATTTTAAGGCTGACCGTGAATTATGATAAAATAGAAACAACCAAATCAGCCAGTATTTGTCCTCTAGATTTGGGGAGAACTCAAATTCACAAATACACGATGACAACTAAAAATCAACAGCAGCTGTGAATAACAAAATGAAGGGAAAACAAAAACATTCAGATTTTTAGATGTGTAAAAGATAAACATCAAATTCTCAGATGTAGCTTGTGAAACTTCACCTTTTTGTTAAAAAATGTTGAAAGTTTTTCCAAGCACCTTTCAGTATACTGTAATTCAAGTGGTGTGAGAGGACATGAGACCTCTGCATCTACTCCTTGCATGTGTTTTCAGGCTGGAGAAAAAAAAAACCTGTGAGGCCCTGACTTTGGCTAAAAGTACGCATCTTTTTAGACAGGTAGGGGGCTAAATATGTTTAATTATCACTGATCAGATTCTGTCAGATGTGGCCTGGATGTGATTCTACATCTCCACTCCATTTCTCTACATATGACTTTGGAAAAGTGAAGCAACTTTTCCACAATGGTATGAGACGACATCAGTTCATCTATACTTATATTTAGTCTTTTGATTTGGACTAAGAGGAGAAAGCTGAAGAAGTATGAAATATAATTCTAAGTCTCCTCTGATTTCAGCTCATGCAGCTGTAATATGGTTTAACAGTTTTCAAAGCAAGTCAGTAATTTAAAACATTTAACTCACTGAAGTCTAATAAAGCATTTAACCCTTTAACCCCTAAGACATTATTTCAGGTAAACGTGCTGCTGTGAATTTGCATCCGTTTCAGTGTTATAAAAGCTGCCGTGAGTATGTGCTCATGTTCCTTTTCTTCAGTGGTTTTGTTTTACTGTGTGTTGTAGGGTCAAAACAGGGTGGAATAACAGAAAAAGACAAAGAGAGGAATTAAAGTTTGACAAGTTTTTACTAAATAAGGCACTCAGAATGTACATCAATGAGAGATTTAGGATGTTGAACATGAACTGTGAACTGGAACACACTGAACAACAACATGTATTTGAATTTTGGCCCAGTAGTTTTTGTTTTGGGGCTCTTTTTTTACTAAATCAGTCCAGCTGCTTTTTGGTACCTGGTTGAACTCCAAAAAGCAGTTACACGGTCAAAACTCGGTAAAAACACAGTAAAAAAATAATTAAGAAAAATCACCACAACACTGCAACAGTAAAAACAAAACAAAAAAACAAAAGGAAAACGGTGTTAAAAAAAAAAAAAAAGCCCAAACTGTCTATTTTTATAGTGTCAGTCTCACTCAGTGCTCTGTGTTTTACCCCCCATTATACAGGTGGGGGGGGGGGGGTGCACTGAGCATGCTCAGATATCTATGAAAAGAACAAGGTCTAGTCTATCAACACATTTGGAAATTTTTCCTATTGAGCAAACAGTTGAATTTTAATTTTAATTTTAATTCATACATTCAGAACGCTCACCACAGACACGTCAGGGCTTAAAGGGTTACTGCAATGATTATGGTTAAATCTGTACTGGTCGAAATAGCTCCTTGTAGAATTAACTTTCTTATTGTCTTATTGACATTATTTATATTGCACACTGCTGTATACAGACCCAGTTTCAGTTGTCTGGACCTTAGGAGATGTGTTTTACATTGCTTACAGAGAGCAGCAGTATTAAACATGATAAATAGTGTTACCTATCAAATTATTCATAATAACAAACAGGCAGGGTGTTAATTTATCCCAATGGGACTAAATGATTGTTAAGTCTGGTATAGACATTGCTGACAGCCAAAACAAAGCTTAATCATCAGGGGACTGAGATCTGCTGCACAGGGTTAATCAATTGCAGCTGAGCGGGATATTAACACAGTTTTATGTGCCGATAAAACGAGTGAATACATAATTGATTTTACCAACTGTGGCACGTGGAACTCAAATATTTACATGGGTCTGTCAGTGAACACCTCTCCAGCTGTGAACATCAAACATCGTGGCTGAAAACATTATAAAAGATAAATCTGCAGTCAGTTGTAGCTGCACAGATGTATCCACCCTACTGCTTCCACAGAGCTGGACCGTCACTGAAGACTGATCAGGATTACAAAGACCCCTCTGTGTGCTGTTCTGGCAGAGGGGACAGGCTCTTTTTATTTAGTGTTGTTTCAACAGCCTCTGACACAGACCCAGAATCACGCTCTGGCAACGACGACATGATGCCGCCCCCCGCCTCATCCCCTCCCTTTTCTGCTTCTTCAACCCCAACTATTCATAGCTGATCCCCAGTTGCTCTTCACTGAGCACCAGAACACACAAAAAAACATAACAAAATGATTTGTAGCATGAGTAGCACAAGTGGCCAAACTACAGATAACAGCACCATCGCTCTGAACACATCTAATACTGTCACAGGCCCACTCACTTCAATGACAACTTGGCTGCAGTCTCAGACACCCACTGCTGATGACAAAGTCTCCATTCAGGCACTCTCATCAGATATTCTCAGCTGGATAAACACACACATACACCCACACACAAATTTCCAGGAGGCACCATATATCACCTGTCAATTAGCTCCTGTATCGTACATCTACAGCGCATCGCTATCGAGTGTTACATTCAGTGTTAGAGTACTGTATTTCTGTCGTCAATACCATGGGTTTTCCTGCATTAATGTCTACTGTCTTAAGAAAATGTGTGAGAAATACAAAAGAACATCTTTGTTATTTCAGTCTCTATCATGAATACCACTGTGATGATGATATGACGTGTGATAAATTATCTAACCCCGCAGTCACCGTCAAATTAACACCAATTAATCTGAGGGTAGCTGATGGAAAGCTGGGGCTTCATCTTTGGCCAAATGGTGTGAACGCATGGCTCATGTATCCAGGGCTCCATCTGACAGGTCAAATGTTCACAAGTAGAGTGTGAATGCATAGCACATGTAAATACAATTATTTTGTCTTATTCACTGAGAATCAAGCAGTTCTCTGCGATGTGTTTAATGCACATCATTTATATCGGAAAATACAACTTCTCTGCATTTTAGATCGCTGAACAGACTGGGAAAGAAAGCTGGCTCAGTGTTTGGAGAGAAGCTGGACTCACTGGGGAGTGTGGTGGGATGCACACAGTAAGGACATCTTGGACAACCCAGATCATCTCTTCACCATATTCTGACCAATCAGAGAAGCAGCTGCAGTGGATGACTCATTAAGATGCAAGACTGAACGGTACAAAACTTCATCCTCACTGCCATCAGACTGTACATCGCTGTAGTCTGAGGACTGAAAGATTAATTGCATTTTATTCTTTAATCTTATTCAGCTACGTTTGTTTTTTTTTGAACTGATGGAAATACAAATTTCCCTTTGAGGGTAAATAAAGTTGATCTGTATCTACACTGTTGGGGATTGAGCGGGAATGCATGGCATGTGTAAATAAATAAAAAGCTTTTTTGTTTGGGTTTTTTTTGCACAGTTGTTGACTGTTATCACATCATAAAGACAATTATTTACCACTGACACCTAATCACTCATTATGTTAAAATACATAAGATTTGATCTCACAACTATGTATTAAATGTGAAAACTGTATATTTTTAAAGCCTTACATCTTTGTGAAAATGAATGTTTTAGCATTTCCAATTTTCTTAAGCTATAAATACTGTATGATTTAGTTTTTCTCAGGATCAATTGCCAAAAAACAGAAAGAAAAAAGAAATAATCAGAGTATAGAGTCAACATATTTAATGATTAAAGACCTGGCGCTGAAGCGAGACACCTTTATTGAACACATTGCTTTTGGAAGGAGGGTGCTATTGGACATTTGTTGCTGCTATATGGAATTTTTCCATACTGACACAAAAAGTATTCTGTTTGGATAGGGGCAAGTAGTTATAACAAGTATAACAATTGTACCTCGAATCTGTATGGGAGGATTTCTTCAAGGTTTAGGTAAAGTGAAAAAAAATAACAGAAAACTACGGAGTAGAATCATACTACATTAGCAACACTTGACTTCTTGTGGCTTTTGATCCCAATGTTTTAATTATAAGCTTCAGGCCACAAGAAGTCACACTAAAAAGTGGCCCAGAATAGCTCTGTACAACAGGGAGGGAGGTAAAGCTGCTCTGGTGCAGCTCACAGGCCACATATTCCCTCTAGAAACCACCACAGTACCACATTAATCCTGCATCATATAAAAGATACTCAGAGACAAACCCGCTTTTACTAGAGGGACTTCAATGGCAATTCATCATAGTTTAACACTAGATGGGCTTGTGAGGAGGGAGTAAAGAAACAGAATTAAAAGTGCATTTAAGGAGAAGGTAGATAGGAGGCGATGGGAGTTAAAGGTGGACAGCATAGACAAGAGTGACAAATGAGCAGGAGTTGGAGGAGGAGGATGACGGCACAGAAAACGGTTCAGTGTGAGAGGATAGAGGGCACTGGTTAAGAGAAAATGTAGTGGGAGGACGGCTTCTATGAGTGCCTGCCTGGAAAAATCATGAATATTCATAATAGGTTATCTGAGAGTCTGCACAAAAATACAAGGCACATCTGTAAGTTCAGTCACTATTAGCAAAAGCTTTAAAACCAGATCAGTATCGGAGGCCTTAAACTTAATGAGCAGCATTTGGAAGCAAAATATAAAGCATTTAGTGAAGAGTGAAGTTTACTTTGTTGTCATTTTCTCTCTCAGTTCACTGTCAGCACATCAGTTATAAAACTAGCAAGAGCAAATATGAACAAATCTAACAGAGCACTTCTAAACTCTAAACCACTGCAGACCGTTTTACCAACCTCCCCATTTAATGACCCAGTTGATATAATTACTTAATTACTTCCGCATAACCTTCTCTAATTATGACACTTCAGCCAAAATTAGTAGAGGCTGTTAATTTAACTCCATCAGGAAACTCGTAGTATATATCAGGGATCAGACTATTTAAAAGATTATCTTTATATATTAGGTGGCATCCTCTAAATGTAATCAGTGTTATTTTTTATTTGATCTAATAAAGTTTATCACTACTGAACTTTGATACTTTTATGGTACTAACCCAACTGCTTAGATACTGCCTCAGTATGGGAAAGTCCCTTGACATTTCACGAAACACTAAAATGACAAGGAAATGACAAACTGCCAGAGTCTGTTTTGCTCTACTGCAGTCTTATAATGAACTGAAAATACTGTGTTGAGCAGAGCCTCAGTAGTGACCATAAGATGAATGTAAATGAATATGAATGTGATGAGTAAAGGTTAAAATAAAGGAGTCTTAAAAAGGTCAAAGCTCCCCCTGTGTGCCATAGATAAAGTACAACCCTGTGGGGAACACTCCATTGGATACCAAATTTCAATACCTTCAGCAACCCATTCATTTTCGGAACTACTTGATCCTTGAGAGGGTTGTGGGGGTGCTGTGGCCTGGTGGGGTACATTGTAGATGAGGGGCTGAAACATACCATTCACTCCCATTCACTCAGGCCATGTCCACACAAAACCGCACCTTGTCCTATCCGATCTTTTTCTTTGTTGTTTTCAAAAAAGTGCTCTGTAAACACAGAGTCGTTTCAGGAAATATCTGCGTCCACACAAAACCACTGAAAACAACTGAAAACAATGTAGCACGCCCCTCTCCATGGTAGATCCAAGAGCATGTAGTGAATATTGTTACCTATGGTTGTTCGTTGCTCATTGTAATGAAAGAGTAGCCAAAAATTTTGATTCAATATTTCCAATAAGCTCAATAGCTGTTGTAGCACGAGCACTACTCTGTAGTCCACCGTTGTTGCTGTTGTTGCTGTTGTTGTTGTTGTGGTGAAGTGGCGTCCTGCTTCTGGGATGAAAGGTTAGAGAGGCGGGGCTATGACATCATCATTTTAGAAAAGTTGCGGCTTGGTCGTACAGGCGAAGATACGAAACTGACATTTTCAAATTTATCCACTTTGGGACCCGGTTTCAAAAAGTTGCGGTTTCAGTGACTGAAAACGCTGGTTTTGTGTGGATGAAAGGCCTATCTGATACAAAACTTTTGCGGATATGACCAAAACTGTCTTCATATGGACAAGGCTTCAGCTTTCACTCTCACATTCATACCTATGGGTGAATTAGATTGACCAGTTATCCAACGTGTTTGGATGGTGAGTTACCAGAGAGAAGACATGGGGAGAACATGAATGGCTGATGCTAACCACTGCACCAAAGAACCTCATAAAAGTATGTTTTCCACATCTGACATTAATTTTCACCTAATTTTTTGCTATTACTATATATGTTGTTGTTGCTAAGAAAGAATTCAGGAACCTTCACGAACTGGTATTAAAGCCAACCCAACCTATCCCTATCAGTGCTGTTTCTCAAGCCCAAGAAGAAGAAATGTCTATGCTACCAGAAAAAAAAAAGATAAAACATCCGACGAATGGTGTGAATTGGCAGGCATGACACAACATGTGACTGAGGTCTTTTGCATGGCTGTGCACTCACTCACTCTCACACTCTCTCTCACACACACACACACACACACACACAATAGAAGTGAAGAAGTGAGAGTGTGGGATCAGCATTGGTGAAAACCCAATCTGCATCAAATTCCTGGATTAAGTGTTGCCACATGTGGCTGATTTGTCAAATGAATAATGTTTGATGTGTTACAGTTTTAGTAATGGTTGAACAGGTGACTGCACCTTTTTAATGAACTAGTCTTTCTTCAAGATGACCAGTTTTGACACTTCTCTTTTTTGCATTCAGCTGAGATAAGCTCGTCCACACATCTTCTACATGCCTAGAGGGAAGTAACCAGAAAAGGCCAATTAAAAAAAAGCAGCTGTCTCACAGAAAAACAAAGCTTGTCCTGGCACATTTGACTCGCTGGAAATGTGAGTGAGGTCTGTTCTGGCTGCAGGCTAAAGTCCTTCAGCATACTGCACAAAACTGGACTCTTGTTAGCAGACAGCTTCTGGAAAAAAAAAAAAAAAAAAAAAAAAAAAAAAAGGGCCAACCAGCTATTTAGAGCAATTTACTACAGCTGAAGTGGTTAGACAACTCAGCAGAGGATTTATGAAATGACAAGCACATACATGCATGCAACAAACACACTCATTCTGCCTTTTATAAAAGCAAGCACATCATAAATCCATTCTGCTTTTTGCCACAGCAGTGACGCATTCTTGGGAGGCCTATAATCACAATCACCGTGTTTCACATTTCTGTCACCCAGACCCACTGCCACAGTATTTCATCTGTGGAGACATGTAACACATCCCAGCATATGCCAGCGTCATAGGCCTTGCATTGTCTAAATAGCTGCCATGGGAGACTGAGTCAGTGGCCTGGCTGTGACACGATTCCTCTTGGTTCGCTTCCTGGCCTGATGCCCCCACCCGTTGGTGTCACGACTGCTCACATTCAACCATCTTTTACAGCCATTTAAAGGTTAACCTCCTCTGGGCACTGATGACACTGAGCAGAATACACAAGAAAGCAGCGGCTGCTATTTAAAGCTCTGCCGCAACGTAAAGAAGAGAAGTGATTGACACAAGCAGATGGGATGCTATTCTATATGTTAACGCATCGTACTAGGCTCTGTTTTATTCCTCAGTCTTCTTTTGGTTTATCTGGATTGTTTTAAACTAGCGTTTCAACAGTGGGTTTTGAAAGGCGGATATTATAACAATAGTGATAGCCGATTAAAGGGTAGATATCGGCTTGACGTCTTTCCCAAAAAACTGAGAAAACGTTGTACATGTCTGACACCATCTTTCATTTTGTAAGAAACAAGATAAGTGTTTAACTAAAATGCACTGATTTGACTTTTTCAGTTCCAATGCCGATACCGGCCAATACAGATGTTGGGGCCTTGCATATTGGGCGATACTCAAGCTGATATCATTGCTGATTTAGAGGAGAAGTTCTCAACCAGGGGGGACACTCTCCCAGGTGGGGGGCACCAAGAGTGACATTGTCGTGTGTGCGTGTGGGTGCATTAGGGACTACTGTTGTACATCACAACAGTTTAAATCACTCGGCACATACTCATCCTTTTGTGAGTAAAGGCCCACTAACAGCATCATCAGCCTCCTGCTGCCCCCCCTATCCCCCCAAAAATTTGGGATGGGGGTGTGGTGGGTTACATAGCTCTATAGCTAAAGCCCCCCTCACCTCATCATTTCCCACCTGCCGCCTTCTGAAAACAAATTTGTAACCTGGGGGTGGAGTTTGTGACTCTGTTATTGACCCTTTGCATGTTACGTTACGTCACGCTCTGTTCGCGCTGCAAATGAGCACCATGACGGACGGCGGAAGTGCCGGACTGCACACAGGACGGCAAGCTGGCTAATATCGAATTTGATCTGAACGTTTTCGTCTTTGTTCATTTTTTAACCCTGCTTTACATGTACAGTGGTTGCATCCAACTGGTAATCATGTATGCTTTCAGATCAGTACCTGTGTATGGGGGACACTCCATTTAGAACAGAATGGTACAGATCGTGTGCTTTAAACTCCGGTAGACTGGAGGATTTTGCTAGATCTGTAAACACATCAGGAGGGAGATGGTATGGGTTAGTAGCTAGCCCTGCTATCGCTAGCTTCTCCAAATAGCGTTCTTTCTGCCGTCCAGTAAGGTGAGTCACTTGGCAGGACAACTCCAACTTTATTTTCAGTGCTGGTAGCCATAATCCGTCGCTCATTCGTTTGTTTGTTTGTTGTGTTGCTTTTGCCGTCCACCGTGGCGCTGCACCCTAGTCACATGATAACTGTGACGTCGGTGTAAAGGGTCAATGTCGGAGCTTACACAGGGTCTTTACGTGGGGATACTGCCCCTGTTGAGAAACTGTAATACTCCAACCGCTTGTATTTTGACATGGAGGAATCTGCTGCATGTCCTTTGTACTAACAGGAGAAGCAGATGCTGCCCCCCCGACCCCACCCCACCCCCCAATTGAGAACCACTGGTATAACCTGATACCCAATGTGTTGACTATCAAAATGTGCAGAACACTTTCAGCCATCAGTAGAATCTGTACTGGAACACTGATGAAAATCTTGGACCCTCAAGCTGAAAAATTTGAATTCCAAATTTGAAAAACAAAGTGAAATAACTTGTGAAAACACACCTTTACTAAGTGTAATTAGAAATTTGGACATTACAGATTGATTTAGCAATTTGTTTTGTTCACAAAAGTAGCGCAACATGAAAAATAGTCAAAAACATAGATAAACAATGCCAAAAATAAAAAGTAATAGTCAGCGACATGGCAGAACATTTTTCCCCATTTCATAAGTTGTTGCTCCTTAAATGAGGTCTTCACTAACACAACAAGGCTGTATGGACCTATCCTTACTTCAAATGTAACAGCTGACTTTATGTTCACAAAGTAGAAAAATGTATGGACTAAAATGCAAGCGCAAATAAGGTTAAGACTTACAAGCATTTGACTGAAAAGAAAATGTATTTCTGAATCTTGTGCTAAATGAGTAAAGACTACTTTTCATAGTTACAGGAGATTAAATCTATTAAAACCAAAATGACTAGCTTAATGATGTTATACTGCTTTTTAAAATAAAGGTCACTGGAGATACAAGATTTGATAAGAAAGGTTGATGAATCAGATGTGGGAGATGAAACCAAACCCAAACTGTCAAATGGAAGCCAACCTACATTTCTATGGGTAAGTGACAGGAATGCATGGCTCATGTATTCAGACCTGCATTAATATATCAGTGTAAAACTGCAAAAGGCCACAGTTATTATGAACAGAGGACCTTCCCCTTCAATTTACATGACAATAAGTGACAGATAATACAGAAAATAATACAGAAAATCACTCACAATGAAGCTGTTTGCAGATGTGAGAGTGAGAAAGTGTACGATTTTAGGTCCAGAATATGAATATGAGTCATTTGGTCCTACACTCAGCACTCTTTATGAGTCTAGTCACCAACTGCCTCATTCATATCTGCCACTTTTGGGATTTTTCAGTATACCATTAACCCTTTAAGACCAACAACTACCTTGTGGTGACTTCCAAATGATTTTTCTCCACATTTAACCTTGTCAGTGATTTATCACCATTTATTATACTATTATCCTGCCTTTTTCAGTGAAAATTGGGCATTTTTCTATTAATAATTATAATAAATGAATAGCGATTATGTAGAAGCTCAGAATGAAACAATTGTCTTCAACCTGCTCATTTGTTAAACCACATGGGTTTTACTGGTGAATCAACATTTCAGAAGATGATGGTGTTGGTGATGGTGGTTTCTATGGTTTCCATGTTCACTACAGAGCCTCTGAATATCCAAAGGGGTCATATCTGATGACAATGAAAAGCTGGGAAACTGCAATTTACCTGAATTATTTACATATATTGGTACGATTAGTGGTTCAGAAGTTATTTAACATTTCAGATCACAGATGCTTTTGGTCGCCGGCAGTTGTTTTATGTCTTTTGAGGGTTAACCTGGACAATCATGCTTTCAGTCATCTGTAAAACGACCCATGGCTAAAGGCCTCTAAGTTGTTCAGCCACAAAGATGATTAAATGATGTGTAAATCAGTGTGAAAGTGCATGTAGGTGAAAATTTGAAAGGATGGACTCATGCATATAACCGTACGTTTGCGTTAACTACCTAAAACCATTAGCACTCATTAAGAAGCCATGATCTCATATCCAACATAATTTGCACACCTCAGGAAAGCTGACTCGTTCCAATTCATATGAACCGAGAAGGAAAAAAACATTAATGTTACATATGCAAGATTAAAAATAAAACAACATCAAATATATCCCACATGTGAATGCACATCTGAATAAGTGCAGCACAGAGACACGTTTCTGGCTCAAGGCTTATGGCATCAGGTGTGTCTACAAAACGACAAGGCTGCAGGCGTTCTACCAGCACTGTGAGGCTCTAATGTTCACCGCACATTAACTCTTAAACATATCAGAAATACTGTTGCATGTCCGCTCTCCAGATCATCAGGCTTGTCTTTGACGCTTGAATCTATTGGATGGAAAATAAGAGTATTTGTGTGTAAAAGCAAGATTCGGTTCATCCAAGACACTTGTTTAATAGTGGTGGTGTTTCTTTTTACAGCACACTTTGTTCTAGTACATTACCCTCTCTCAGCACGCTATTATTAACAGCCTCTTCTTTTCATCCAGGCTGAAATCGAGCCTTTCTAAGTCCTTCTCTTATTGACCTGCAGTCTTTGAATTATTTCATACAGCCACTCCGATTCCTTCGGGTTGTAATGGGGAACAAAGACCTATTGGATTACAACACAAACGGTTTTAGTAATAACTGCATCAGTGGCACAGGTGTTTGAGCCAGTCAAACAGCTAGCTCCATCAGTGCTATTTTTTTTCCCTTACATGCGGAATCAAGTGCGATGGAGGAATTTTACATGGCTGGATACAGTATGTTATCGCCTGGAGTGGAAAAGTAGGTCATCAGCCTCACAGGGAGCGGTGGAGCTTCGCTGCTTCACTCTGCAGAGTAGGATCCACACTGCAATCCAGCTGCACAGTCAGTGTTAACCGTGTTCAACCGCATCTTCTATTTGCTCAGAAAACAGTATTTACAGATTTATGTGACCTGGAAGCTTAATATATATCCTGCAGTTGTACTTCTAAAATTGACTGGAGCATTTCAAATCCACTGCAGTTTAAAAAAATAACTGCAGCACATCAAGCAGAACATTATGTGTCAGAGCACAACATGGAGTGCTTAAATCAGCAGATTCAGTGCTTGAATCAGTGAAAGAAAAGCAGATGAAATAAAAACACACAGTCAAAGAACC
The DNA here is from genome assembly GCF_902148855.1 of Sphaeramia orbicularis. Taxonomy (NCBI): domain Eukaryota; kingdom Metazoa; phylum Chordata; class Actinopteri; order Kurtiformes; family Apogonidae; genus Sphaeramia; species Sphaeramia orbicularis. The sequence goes on along the minus strand of NC_043961.1, from coordinate 33,490,078 downwards.
TTTTCAGTCATAGTCGAGGGAAAAGGAGCCACAGCCTGAAAGAAAAGACAAGTGGAAGCTTCCTGCTTGCAAATAAAAGCTTTAATATACTGTATATTAAAGCTTCTGATGCTGAAAATCCACACTTGAACACTGAGAATGCTACAAAACTGGAGACTGACTGTGATATAACATGAAGATATGCATTAGTCCAATCAGTCGTTGCTGCCCGAGGATGAGCAGTGAGGTATAAAGGGTAAAGATACTCTCCATCACCATCTTGTAATAACAAAGGCGGACACATCTTTACTTTTAATCTGTTTAGAGCATCCTTCAGCACCACTGAACAAGCAGATTTAAGTGAATGTCTATATTGAGCAGACCTGACCGGCACTGCTCTTCACTGCTTCCTCTCCAATGCAACCGCCTCAGTCACCATTGGCAACTCATCCTCCTCCTCAGCAAACATCATTGCTGTGCCACAAGGCGCCATTGTTAGCATTTCCTTCTACATGCTCCCCTGTGGCTGTGAAATACACAAGCTAAATGCCTTCATTTCACTGCTGTGTCACTGGTGCCCATCTGTGTCTCCTCTTAAAGATAATAGACCAACTACTTGTGACGCTATAAGACACAGACTTCCACATGATGAACAAAAGATGTTTCAAAGCTTATGACATTTCATCTAGTAAATAAAGTAAGTGAATAAATACGATGTCATTTCAAGCAAAGGCGTTTAACTGCCAACATTAGATCAATGGCCGAAAACTTGTGGGAGGTTTTTTCATAGTCATCTGACTTTTCAGGATGAGGTTATGAATGTAACACTGCCTTGCTTCTTACATTTGGAAACACATCAAAATGTTGTTGCAATGTTCATTCTTTTGAACGGTCTAAAAGTCAATTTCACTTCTTCAGCTTGTACCAGAATAGTGCAGTACTACTCATACTGAAAAGCTGCCTGTGAGATCTTATCATAGACATAGAAGTTACTGAAATTTTCCTTCAGAACAGGCAGATTTACTGTGGTAGATCTTTGTCAAGATTATTCATTTGGACTTTTCATCTACATATTTCTTGGATATTGGATGGTATCAATGGAAAATATTGTGCAATGCAAATGTCTTTAAAAAAAAAACAAAAAACTCAATAAGTGTTCAGAGAACGCAAACCTCTGCCAAGTACCCCGAACGGTGTGCATGTGTGGATCGACTATTTCTTTTTAAATTAAACAGTTTCAAGGTTGTTCCATACAGCAGAAGAAGTTATAGTTTGGTACCAGTCATGTGTATGTCAAATTATATTAAATTCCAATCAATATTTGTTGAGTTATAATGAAAAATGTGTCATAAATGAGATTTTCAATGTTAAATTTAAATGTCCACAGAGTCCACATTCCACAGCGGATGTGGACAGTTTTGTGCCAGATACAAGATATTGTTATAAGCTACGGGTGTATCAAATAGGAGGCTAAAAGGAGTCGTTTTGAAATTTTTTATGAATTTTTGAAAATTGCTCAATGATGAGAGATAGGAAAATTTCAGATTTTGTGACCTTGCTGTGATGTTGAACTTTGGCCTACTTGGCCCAAAATTTAATGGGTTTGTCCCAGGGCCTAGGCCTATCTGTGGGTAAAATTTGGTAAAGATGGTTACAATAGTTTTACCATAAAGTTGCTAACAAACACACAAACAAACAGACAAAGCAAAGTGATCAGAATACCTCCTTGTGGAGGTAATCAGTGATATTGCTGTATGTATTGTATATAGCACAGTATAGCATCAAAGGAAGAAAACAAAAAGGAGCAGCAATGACCACTGAAACAAAGTGCATCATCTAAGTGTTCATGCTTTTTTTTTTCTCAGCTTAGGTGTTACCAGCAGTGTTCATGCTTGCACAAGTTAGAAAATGCTTCTATTTTACCGTCTCTTCCTTGAGATTCCAACATTCGATAGATTTTTCAGATCTAATATTCCATCTATATTACAAAAGCCAAGTGGCCTCTACGTGCTAGTCTGTGTGTCTGCTTTATAACTGAAAAACCAGACAGAATTAGCCTTTACCTTCTGGCATACTTATGTACTTTGGGTCAAGGACCAGACTGGCGAAAACAGCTTATTGATACAACCAATATTTTTGGAGTCATTAGTTGTTTTTAAAATTACAACTGGCTTACAGGCGTTCCATGGAGGAGTCCAATCACAGCCACAAATGGGGGGGGGGGGGGCTGGATCGGGATCAATGGAACCACCAGGACACGACAGGAGAACCAGGTCCGGCAGTGATCACACACTAACAAGGTCGGTCTGGTTCTTACTGTGGCCTGGTTCCGCTTTGTCAGTCCAGTCAGACCCAGCCCTTTAACGTCCCCCTTCAGACTCCCTCCTCTTACTGTAACACGGTGACAGACCATTCTGCGCACTCAGATCACAGGGACCGGAGTTCAGCGGATCTGGAGATTGGCTGGCAGTGACTCGCAATAAACCACCATGTCCAGTCCTGTGTAAAAGTCTATGGTCCACGTCAAAGTCAATACAAAACAAAATGAGGGCCATTATATTTCTTCCTAATCTGTGTGTTACACCAGTAAGCTTCGCTCAACTCCCGGTTTTTCAACTCTACTGCCTCTAGAACCCATGGATTCCCATGGGTCAACACACTAGTAGTATATTTTTACTCGCTTGACTGTTTTTTGTTCAAAAGGTATTGGCCACCTCTAAAAACTCCTAAAGTAACTTTAACAAGCGCCAAAAATAACAGTCTTTTACTGCCTTAGGTATAACCCTGAATGTGTTACAAAAAATGAATGAGCTATGAGGATATAATTTGATATGGAAATAGCTGGTGGAATAACTCGCTGGATAGATTTCTGGCACTGATCTAGTTATTATCTAAATTCTTGACTGAGACACACTGGCGGAGAGATAATGTGCTCATATTACCATCAGGACGAGCTTGTGCACAAAGTCATAGGGTTCTTAACTTCATGAATATATTATTCTTTTTAATACTATGCATGTTTTTATTTGACATAAAATACAAATGTTCATGGGCTCAGGTGATAGTGTTTTTGACTGGAAAATAATATTTAAGTAAATTAATGGAGATTATCCTTAGAAATGAGGACTAGGGTCATGTAAAGATAGAATTCTTTGCCAATTTATTCTTACTGGTCCTTAAAAAGCCCAACATTTTCAGGAAATGTTGATACGATATTACACTACACAGTTCCATTTGCACAAATACTTTTATAAACATGCATTTTACACTTTCACCTCAAATAAATAATGTTCCTTATATTACACTTATAATATACTCTGTTTTTTGTTGCACTAGAAAGTGTTGTATTAGATCATTTTGGATTATACACCATGTGTGTATGATGGGATAAATGCTTTTAAAGATGTGTTACATCCAAAACATTTGCCAGCAGAGCTCAGTCAAGACTTTTCAGACATTTCACCTGTCAAACACAACGTATATTAATCACCTGGAACTTTAAAAGGACATCAATACATCAATCAGTCTTTCTATAGCCCCGATTAATTACACTAATTAAATGAATGTGCATCCATCACCAATGACAACACTTGAGATGAAGAAACTACTTAGAGAAACTAAAAAGGCAGTTTTTAATTATCTACCCAGCCCAATGCAGAGGTGTGTATGAGGCTTGTGGACTAGTAGGAGACGATTCATGTCGTTTATCAATCAGACCCCCCATCCAGCACATTTTAAGACAAAAGTTGATGTTATTTAATTGAAAAAAAATATTTTTAGCATCAAGCTTTTGGTCGTGAACATGATTTCCTTCAGTAGACTAGGTTTATTCAGTGGGCATGGAATAGGGGAGCGAGATAAGGAACTTCAAAGATATTTGTTTCGACAATAATAACTTCTCTCCGAGAGCGCTGGAGGAGGTAAGACAAAGATAATTAACATGTTTCCTTATGCCACAGACAAAGCAGATCAAAGTTAGCCTTGAAATAAATTGTAGTCTCTACAACTGACCAGTGAGCAAATGCAACTATCAAATAAAGCTAAATTAAGAGAACTGTTCAGTTTCAGCGTTGAGAAAAATATATCTGTATCTGTGATATAAATGGAAATTACATGAGTCCATACTTTTTCACATAATACTGTACATTACTGACAAATCAGTTATGACAATTGTTCTTGTAAAATTCACCATCTTGTTATGCTCTGGTGCAGGTTTAACCTGGGGAGTAGACTTATGGGTTCATTTATCCTTAATATACTGCAAATCCATAAGGTCTAGTAACCCTCATTTCTCAAATCTGTGTCAATAAGTGGTGTCAGGCACATCAAATCCCACCCCTCGCACATATTGCAGCTTATTTTGGCATTGATCCAGCTGATGTCATCATGTCTATGTGTGTGCTGATGTCAGCATATCAATTTCCTCTATATATGTGCCAAGTTTGAAGTAAATTGAAACAAAATTGATGTTTTTATAGACATTTGAAAGTTGCCCAGTATAAGTAAATAGGAGAAGAAAAAAGATTTTAAAAATTCATTAAAAAATTGAACTTTCACCAACTTCTCCCAAAATATAAAGACATTTATTCTGGGTCACTGGCAATCTGTAAACCAAATTTAGTATGAATTCAACCAATAGTTTTGCTGCTATATACATTTTAAATTTCACCCATTATAAGTAAATGGGGGAATAAAAGATTTAAAGAATTCATAAAAAATTTGAACTTTGACCTACTGTTCCCAAAATGTAATAAGATCTATTCTGAGTCACTGGCAATCTGTACACCCAATTTGGTATGAATTCAACCAATAGTTTTGCTGCTAGAGTGTTAACAAACAAAGAAACAAACTGAACCAAAAAGCCTTCGGGGGGTGGGATAATAATAAGTTAATTAATTATCAAATTAACTAAATTGTGCAGGATCACTATTCTGGAAACTGAGTTTTACTGTGTGGAGAACATTGACACATGTTGGCAATTTGAAAAAAACACACAGTACACAGACAGGGTGATGTAATGTGTGACACCCATATAAATACCCATGTTACACCAATGGGATTACATCTGAAATTTAAGGAATTACAACATGCAACATCATATACAATCACATGTCAAATGCTGGAATGCACATTTGCTTATTACATTGCAAAAATGTTCAAAAACTATATTTCCCCTGTGCATCACATGTGAACATATATGTTTGCAAATGTGAAATTCATGTAGTTATTCCACAAGCAGCAGTGCTGGGGTAAATATGAACAAAAAATGAGAGCAACAGACGGCACAAAATGACAACTGCACAAATATCTGTTTGGGCAACAGTGAGGAGTATGACATACACAGCCTCTCGTCTGCTCTTCTTTAAGACACGGCTGCTCCTGGAAAGCAATCCCTCACAAATCAGACCATCACAGCTGGTGTTTGCCTGGCACTCACACTGCTTACTCTCCCACCTCCCTATGTTTCTGCATACCGTCATGTCAGCTTATAGTCACACACACTCGCCTGCAAACAGATGAGGCATCAGAAGCTTTGACCAGTTGCTGCAGTATTACTAACTAATTAAAAGAACGTACCATTCTGGAAGGAAGTAAAGCCTGTTTACCTGAAGCAGACTGAGGATCTGCCTTGATTTAAGGCTTTGGATGGCAAAATTTTGACAATGTAAAAATGGCAAGTCATTAGAATGAGCTACCATTTCATGAAGTCTTTAAAAACAGAAATCTAAAAGATGCAGCAGGGGAACACAGGAGAGAAACACAGTAAATATAATTGCCTGCGACTACTTCACAGTTTCTCCTTTGAGAACACGGTCAGTATTATTTCTCTGGGGTACAGGTACGTGCTTCTGTGTATTTGTGGAGGGTGGGGAAAATAACTTTGCACACCTATGTTTACATTCCTGTGTGGCCACGATGTGTAGTAGCTGGATGAAAGTCAACTGTTCCTTCGCTGCCGACTTGATGACTGACATTTTGCTGATGAGCCACTTCCACTTGAAAAACCATGTGTGAATGTTGGTAAATGTAAAGCCGACCTGACAGAGCCGGTTGTGAAATGAGGGGTGGTCTTGTATGTGCATGTACTGGATTGGTTGCTATGGTTACAGCAGTACATTGCCTCACCAAAACAAAATTACGAACATCAACACATTTACACGTTTGTGTGGGCCGACACTAAAAACAATTATGCTCCTAAAGCAAAGCCTCATTCAGTGACAGCTTCTCCTGTGCTCAGGTTTTAACCTCAGTTTGCTTTGCTTTTAATAAAATGTTAAGTTTAATAATAAAGCCAAACCATCTGAGGCTGAGAACACCATCAAAAAAGTGATTAAATACTTATTCCACATTGTCCAATGTTAAATGCTGAACAAAGTTATAAAGAGAAATCACACACTGGAATTTTCCGATGTGTGTGACAATAAGAGTATGACTCCTTTTTCATTAGTGTCACATTCACATATACCTCTAATTATCTCTTCACACTGTTACATTCTGCTTCTGAAGAGAATAGAAATTACTGACATTTTACTGACAGGAAAATTTAGAATGGATCTCAAAACAGTCTGAAAAGCTGCTTAATAAAAGAAGTGACTGATGAAATATGCAGGAACTGTCTGCAGGGCACAGGCAGCACAAGATGCCTTCAGTGGCTGGAATGATAACACTGGTCTACAATTTTTTAGAAATGATTTGCTTCAGAGACTAAATGTGCTAAATGTTACGTATTTTAATAAGATTAATTGGAAAATAAATGACAAAAGTGCCGGTTTGCTGATGTTTTCAAGGTATATGATTAAGTGTTATTACACATATATATTGGTTTATGTACATTTATATAATAGTTTTATAATCTTCCACTAAATAGAACCTGTAAAGTGAATATTCTAATGTGCAGACAGTGTTTTGAAGTAGATCTTGTAGCTCTGAGACAAATATTCCTTTTGAGTCAAACCCATTCTCTCGTTAATTCTTGAATTTCACAGTTTGACCCGAGGCTGTATCTTGGAAAGTTCAGCCAACCAGCATTTTTTACTTGATTTTTCTTTATCAGTGACTCTCATGTGGTAAAATTTCATTACTTTTATTCTGGAGGCATTTTCCTTGTAGACCAGTGTAATCTAAGTTATAGAGGTATGGATCTATAAATCTATCAATAAAACCAAATCGGAAGGTCAGAATGTAAGGCCAATAACCATGTGATTATGAAATATGACACGTAACAAGTAAAAATCATAGCATAAATCTGAAAAAAAAAAGCATTAAAGTAGCAAATGTTTGGCTTTTATCCTGGATAGACTTCACAAATGACTCAAATAGACTTATGGCTCAATCACTTTAACCTCCTCAAATCAACTGGAATGGTGCAAGAGATGAACTGGCACATACCCTCCTTCATGTTGATGTGTTCTGCATGTTTTGCACTGCCATTCAGTGTGTCGTTTGTTTGCTCAGCATATCTGTACAAAAGGCCTCTCTTCCACCCCTCTCTGCCCTTCTTCTCTTTGACATGCCGCTGCTGCTCTCGCTCACCTTGCACGCAAACACTTTAGGACTGACCAGTTAGCAAACAGAAGCCTTACTGACCCACATCAGGTGAGATTCCTTCCACAAATTTTAACTTAATTCACAAACAATCTGCAAAAAAAATGTGCACATCTCCATCACCTACTGTAAATGTTTATACAGCCTGGCCAGAAAATAACTCCACTCCTGGATTTACCAAAGCAAATAGATAAGAACTTTCCATTGGAGAATTACTAGAGTGATTAATATGTTTCATACATTATAATGTGAGACTTTTTTGGCTAGGATGTGGATTAATGATGGTTGATGATGGTTCTTCATAATGATCACTATTGAAAACTCTGCCACTAACATGTCTTTGAGAGCTGTTAATTTCAGAGCTGATATTAACTTCCACATTTTGTCAAAGCCTTTGTCTAACACTTGTTTTGCAGCTCTTCATACACAGACTTATTCAATTTGTTTCTTGTGTTAAAACTACAGTATTTGATGTTTTTTAGTAGTCATCATTACCGTCCTGTGTATTGTGATTGAAGTGGTCTGTGAGGACATGAGGCTCCAGTCTCTACTTTGTGCATGAATTTTTTCCAGGCTGTAGAAAACTCTATTGAGTGATGTCTAAATTTTGTTTATTTGCAAGTGTTTTCAGACTAGTAGAGAGGTTAAATAGTGATTGACAAATATAACTACCACTTGTCGATCAGATTTAGTCAGATGCTACTCTTACTCTACTGCTCTGTCATGTTTCAACACAGATGCTTGGAAAAGTGTTTCTATTACAGTGTGAAATGATCTTAGGTACATATGTATTTATATTTAGCCTTTTGAATTGGACAGAGGAAAGAGCTGCAGAGCAAAGGTGTGTATTTTCAATGTATGCTGTTGTTGACTCTTGTAGCTTTAGGCCCTGTCCATACAAAGACTGTTTCGGTTGTATCCGCAAAAGTTTTCTATTACATAGGCCTTTTGTTCACACAAAACCGTCATTTTCAGTCACTGAAACCGCAATTTTTTGAAATCAGGTCCCAGAGTGGATAAAGTTGAAACCGGTTTTGTATCTTCGTCTGAACAACCAAACAGCAACTTTTCTAAAACGATGACATCATAGCCCCACCTCTCTAATCTTTCACAACAACAACAACAACAACAACAACAATGGCGGACTAGAGTAGTATTTGTGCTACAACAGCTATTGAGCTAATTGGAAATATTGAATCAAAATCTTCGGCTACTCTTTCATAACAATGAGCAACAAACAACCATAGCTAACAATATTCACTACATGCTCTTGGATCTACCACGGAGAGGAGCAACCAGGAGGAAATATTGGATCAGACCTGGTAGAACCAAACAAGCTTTATGTGCATTCTCCACGTCTTCTTCTCCGTTTTTTGCAAGAGCATCACAACGCCACATACAGGCCTGGCATTTGTACTACATTGTTTTCAGTTGTTTTCAGTGGTTTTGTGTGGACAGATATTTCTTGAAATGACTCCGTGTTTATGCAGCACTTTTGTGAAAACGACAAAGAAAAAGATCAGATAGGAAAAGATGTGGTTTCGTGTGGACGTGGCCTTAATTCCATGGAGAAAACAGTCAATTTTTTGATCCACACCTTGTGACATGCCTAAATTGCTAAATCTGTTTCCATTTCATTTACTTCATTTATCTTTCATTGACACACCAAATGCATCTCCCATCCAAAGTTTCCAATCTGGGTTTTTCCATGCACACATTGAAAATATGAGTAAAAACAGCTTGATAGAAACACACTTTCCAAGTCTATGCAGAAGGTTCAGGCTGGACAGTATGGACTTTCATACAACATATGTTTGTGGAGATTGACTGCTGAGGGCTATTTGTGGATGACTCAAACACTGCTGAGCTTGCTGTGGAATGTCAGTCCTTTACCATTCGCTCTGGGTTATTTTCTGCATTTCTTGCTCAAGTTTCAATAAATCATGGTATGCAATGCAAAAAAAAAGTTCATATCTTCCTTATATGCAGAGAAAAATAAAAAAAACCCATGCATTTACATGTGCCGTACATGTCAGTGACATGCTAATAAAACTGATTTATGCAAGGAAACTGCAGTGACCTCTTCTAGTGCTTTATCACTTTGACTTCATTGCTTAACTTGTTCATTATTCTTCAGGACCCAGTAAACCTCATGGGAACTGCATCTGGCAGAAGCACAGACTGATACACTGTAAACTGGATTTTTGTGCTAGGAGGCAAGCACTAGAAGATGCAGGTCACTGATTAAGTTTCAAGTCACACTTCACTCACAGAAAAACAAGAGTGAGCGGATTGACATATTGAAAATAGCAATAAATCATAAGTTTATTTAAATTAAAAGATTAATGTTAAGAGTGGACCAAGAATTGAAAACAGAGGCAGACAGACATACATAATGACCTACCCTGGCTCTAAATAATTAGACAAAATGACAAATGTCTTTGTGTAATTCATTATATAGAGGTAAATACTGCTGCACTGGACAGCTGAGTCTCTGCCAAATTAACTCAGACTGGATTCAACAAAATTAGGTCTCCATCATGAACCTTTAAACCAACCAGAGCAATTAAAAAAAAAACTGTGTAGTTATTATATTTTTATATTTTTTTTATTTTATTTTTTAATACTGTCTGGAGTAGTTTGCACATAGGAATAATTAAGGACAATAAGGATAAAAATAAACACACTTAAAGTCAGGCCATTGTACAGTAATGTGTGATAATTACAGCTGTCAAAATTAATGAGTTAACACAGATAAATCAATCATCATGATTAATCTGATTAAGAATTTTAATGCAATTATCCCATCTGCAGCACAGAATAACCTAACTCTCAACGTCTCTGGCAATGCATTTTGGGCAGTTTGTCCAAGTAGAGTTACCGTCATGTATGTGCAAATGGGAAGCTGATCCGGTAGTGACAGGCAGCAGAACCAAACCATAAAGATGGAAGACACACACAGCACGTTGGCCCTCTGGATGGAAATATGAGTATAAAAAAACCATAATGGAACAGTCGACTGACAAAGTATTATACACACTCTGCAGGAAGGAGTTTTCTTTTCAACAAAGCACTTCCAGATTAAAATACCACATTAACCTGAAGCATTTGTTAGTCGGGATTCTGCTAGCACTTTGGCAAACGTGTTGCCCAGCTTGCAACAAACACGTTAAGTGCATATATATTCCCTTCTTTCTTGAGTCTGCTCATGCAAAATGAAACATGATTAATATGGATTAAAAATGAATCATATTTAACTGTGATTAATCGAAATTAATCTACAGCAACCCTGTGATTAATCTGATTAAAATTTTTAATCGTTTGACAGCACTAGTGATAATATTTCAATGTAGAATGTAGAAGTATTTACAGTGTTAAAAAGATATGTGAATGTGTTTACAATGATTGGCATTAAACAAAAAAACTGAAAGAAAAAGGAGTCATGGAATCTGGGTGATTTCCAGGAGAAATGGAAAATGCATATCATCAATAAACGCACAAACTGTACATAACAAAAATGTAACAGAGGTCAAAAGCATGCAGTGTGGTAAGGCATCTGAGAATAAAGCTGCAGGAATGAAACTCAGAAATTCAAATTATACACTCTTCTTCTGCAAATCTCTCCTCTTGGTCCTATAAATTAAAAAAAAGTATAAATAATATTAATTAATACAATGGCAAGAAAGTGAACACTTTCCATTGAACTATTGCAGGATGACAAACACCATGTCCTTAACTCAATACCACATGAACAATTATATTATTTCACGTCTTTATTGAACACAGCTATTAGACACCCATAGTCCTGCTGGAAATAACAAGTGAACCCTTAGGCTAAAGACTCCAAAAAAGAGATAACTGGAGTCAGGGGTTAGCAAACCTGGAGTCTGACATTGACCAGAGATTTGAGCCATGTATGGAGCTACTTAACACAAAAAAAAAAACAAAAAAAAAAAACACTAAGCTTTTGAGTTTGTCTTTCACAAGAAGCATCTGCTGATGTGGAAAAAAGGGGTCTCAGAAAAACTTTGATCCAGAATTGTTGAAATACAGAAGATTAGACGAAGTCACAAAGGATTACATTCGTTAGGACACGCTTTTTCTAGCCACATTATAAATGAATCTGATGTCATTTAATGCCATTACTGAAAAGTGAAATCACTTCTCCAAGCATCAAAACATGGAGTGGAGCAGTCGCATCCATTTTGTATCTCATAGAATTTGATCAACAGTTATTACGGCTGTCGATCATGTATTTAATTCCATTCCTGACTGAAAACATCCATGATTAGCCAGAAACCTGAGTCACAGTAGAGTTCCTCTTATCTGAAAACACACTCAAGGAGTAGCTGCAGAAGTCTCATGTCCTCTCATCTGAATTACAAAATACTCAAAGATAATTATAGAATTCTTAGCTGAAACACTACCAAACGCTGCAGCTTTAAATGGTAAGATGTCTCACAAATACTTTAATTTAAGACTGTTTCTGAGGAAAATTTGCACAAGCTCAATTCATAAGGAAGGATGCACACAATTACACAGAACGAGTTGTTCCTGATGGCAATGTTTAATAACAAAGAGTTAAAACAACTTCCCTTATTAGATTAAAATCTGTGATATACTCTAAAGAAACTGATAAATACCCTGGGGTGATGTGAATATTCAGGTCACATCTGGTGGTGCTCACTGATTTCTATCTTAATCTTACATCTTAAAAGGAGAAAAACACATTCTGTAGTTAATCAACAGTAAATAAAGCTAATGGATTGTTCTCTCTGCAGTCATATAGAACCTCTAAACATGTAGAAAATGATTTAGAAGAGGATTTGATATGGAAGATAGCTAGCGGTTTTCTATGGCATGAGAAAAAATAAATGTATCATTTACTTTTGACAGCACAGTATTTATTGACCTATTTAACATTGAAATATGATGTGATACATCACCATTGCTGCACATATTTTGGTGCCTGCTGCTTTTGGAGAATGGAGACGATAAAAAAAATATTAAGTGTATCATTTAGTATGAATATAACCATGGCAACCAGACTGAGATGAACAGAGACAAGGCTGGCACATCTTTGAAAGTCAGAATCACTGAGCTTTTATACTGGAGTAATTACACTTAATTCACTAAAGACCCTATATTCTCAGTATTCAGTGGATAAATGCTATTCAGCTGGTGTCTCAGACAATATGAATATAGGGAAACATGTTGAAAGGCTAACCTGTCTTCTTAACATTCTACTTCAGAACAGTATAAATCTTTACACTGGGTTAAAAGTCGGGGCAAATGGTTTGTTTTATAATATCCACTTGCCACAAACTAGAATCTTTAATAATCAGGTTCAGACCAGAAAAACAGTAGCAGTCTGATGACTCCAAAACTCGAATAACTTTACTTCTCCACAGCTCTTCACTGTGATATTTACAGAAATCATTAACTTTTGGATCAATGCTGTAAAATCATGATACACTAAATTTCTTTGACACTAGTCGCTTTTCCACTGGACATATGTGCACAACTTTACCAATATTTACTAAATGTTGAAAAACAGAAGTGCATAATGAGGGTTTTTCCATTAAATCACAAATGCAATGAGTTATTTATTTATTATCGCAAGATGACATGAGAAGTCATTCCATAAACATGGCAACGAACGTAAATATCATGTTGATTTACAGATATATTCATCATTATTATTATTATTATTATTATTATTATTATTATTATTATTATTATTATTACCCCTCTATTCCGTACTAAATTAAAAAATGATTCGGTTTCCTGGTGTGTCCATACATACACAGCATCATGTTTCTTTTAAAACTCTTCTTCGCTTGTTGTAACATTCATCAACATCACATTTTTTTAAATTCATGTGAGTCTAGTTGCGGAAAAAGGTCTTTCCATTGCAGTTTTGTGTAATATACCATTTGCGCTATGCCTGAAAAACCACCTCATACCAGTGCAAAAACTTTCAATCAAAAAATTAGAGTTTTGGCGAAATGGTCAATTTTCCATTAGGTAAATTTTTATGCACAATTTACATCCGCGCAATTTGGTGACTAGCGATTTAGATCTGGAATGCTGTCAAGCTTTGAAAACTGTATTAGCTCATAAGAGCAAAAAACAGGCAGTTTTGGACAATCTAGACTTTTTCATTTTCAGAACCAAGAGAGTAGAGCATAAATGGTGGAGGCAGGTGTTTTTCAAATTCCAGTAATGCACCAGAAATTGTGTTTTCATGTGAGAAACCACTAGCGTAGTGCAACGCCATGCAGCTGCTGACTGTGTTTCTGCTGATGACACCACCTAAATGTCGCTGCCAACACAATGCAACTGCTGGCAGTAACTACAAGTGCACAGAGCGTATTTCACTGGCTTGAGTAACAAACAGCAGAGCCATCCAGGAAGCGAAGGAGCTTTTAACCATATACAGTCGCGGAAAAAATTATTAGACCACCCCTTGTTTTCTTCAATTTCTTGTTCATTTTAATGCCTGGTACAACTAAAGGTACATTTCTTTGGACAAATATAATGTTAACAACAAAAATAGCTCATTGGAGTTTAATTTCAGAGCTGATATCTAGCCATTTTCCATGTGTTCTTGATAACCAAAATCGCTTCAGTTCTTTCATCAATAGCTATGGCATTGTACTGCCAAAAACAGTGCTTTTAGGCATTCCATGTTTTCTTTTCTGTCTGTTTTAGTCACATGAGACACACAGTTAGACCATCAAAAGTCATCAAAAACAATGGTTATGCAACCAAGTACTAATCATTTTTTCCGCGACTGTGGAGACATTTTTCGTCTTCCTCTGTTTTGATATACGACACAGTGTAAAAATATCGTTAATGACTGCATTTATCCCTCGAAGCGGGTTCCCTCTAATCCCCTGCAAAGTTTGTCCCAGTTGTTTAACATTTTTAAAGTGAGAGTTTTTTCCTCTCCACTTGAAGGGTTTGTAAATGAGGCCAGTGAAGTCTACAGCAGAGTGGAGGAGCTTCAACTTGGCTGTAGAACACCACCTTAGGACTTGTACTACAACAAATATGCGCAGAGTCTTAGTCAGTACTATGACCTCATTAGACTCTAATACAACTCTATTATTTATGCATTTTTCTTTGGAGTACGGGTTGATAGCGATGCCAGTAAAATGCTGGGAGCCAAATCAATCAGTGACCTTGAACGTCAGAATATGAGACCTAAACTTGATGCAGTGAGCACTAGGACTGCTGATCATTAGTGCAGTTGGCTCCATGTACTTTACTGCTGCGCTTTCTTCTTAAACAGCAGAGCTACAGAGCATACACACTCGACTGGACGAGTTCTTAATGCGAGATAATTGCTTCCTCAGAAATGTTATCAAGACGGAGAAGAGAGGGCCGTTAGTGAAGATGTATTCTCTCTCCAGTGTTTTACTGACTGTTATTGTTCCTGTTCTGTTAACAGTGTAGAACAGCTCTTTTAGTGACGGAGCTGCCAAAACATCCATCAGCAGGTATTCTGTAACATCTTAGAAGCGTGCATCATTTCCTCCACCTTGGTAAAGAATGAAGACAGATGGCTATGATGACAATATCTTTAATCTACAAGATTAAGAAAAAAACAAATTTACACAGTGCTTAAAAATGTTCTCACAACCCACGCTACCTCTATAAACATAATTGTACCTGATAGATTAGTTTTGAGGAAAATTCACTGGACATTCTGTTCCAAAGTTTACTGCAGTGGAGTGGTTTATAATGTACCAGCACACAGTGGGCTCATCACAGAGCATATATCTGAGTGGGGGAGCGAACACAGGTTATAGAGGGGCTGGCATTTATACAGGAGATCAAAAGGATGGGGGGAAGACTGTATGGATTAGCAACAGAAAGAGTAGGAAGGAGACTATACAGCAGGTCTGCATGATCTTGGACCATGATCGATCCTAATTTAGCATACGATTGACTTTTTAAAAAGATCGAGTCATTAAAAAAATACAACACTGTCAAAATATTTCTACTCATTTAGCCTTCATTTTAAATGGTCTGTTTATCTGTGTAACTGTGATAATTTACAGAGTACTGCACTAACATACAGGTTTATTCGCTAGCACAGTTCATTAGGCTTCTGAGTTTATAGCAGTACTTGAATGTGTCTGCGCAAAGCTTCAACTTGCAGAATTTGTATAGGGTGCTTTTTTACATCAATTGAACAAGTAATGATGAAGAATTACCCTAAGTCCATCACTACTGTGGAGCCAGTCTGATTTACACAAATGATTAAGAGTTTTGTTAGAACATAAAAATGCTTTTGGTGTAGTAGATTTTCTAATTAGCAAATAACAAATTGTCATTATCATTATTGTCATTATATGATGGTGCATACGATGAAACTAGAGCGCTACTCCAACTGGTGCATTACATTGACAATTTACAAAATAACACACAAGCAAGGATAGATAAAACACCATAAAAGACAAAAATAAATGGAATATAAAATTTTAAAAGTTTGCACACTCAGGTTAATTATTGCATGAATGAACAATTCTTATTGCTCTTTTTTATATACTGCAAAAAAGAGTGATAAGAATTGTTCACAATGTTGGTTATCATGGACACACGAATCCACTATTTTTACAATCTAAACCTTTAAAACTCATTGACCTTGTGGAGTTCAAAACTATTCAAATAATGTATAAAGCAATGAATAACTTACTGCCAGGTAATATTCAAGAAATGTTTTGTGAAAGAGAGGGAGGTTATGATTTAAGGGGAAAGTTAAGTTTAAAGATTCATAAAGTACGCATACACTTAAAAAGCTGCTGTATCACCATCTGTGGAGTAAAACTGTAGAACAAATTTTGTGTGGAAAAAAAGATAAAGAATTGATTCTTATGAGGTACAGTATTTAATAATGACAATAAGGGCTGTTTGTTTATGGATAATGTATTGATAAATATGCTGTAATTATTGAAGAAAATTGTTGAATTGTTGAGTCTGTGACTGCACTGCCATGATCATATCGTTGTGTATAATTCAATTACTGGATTATGTATTAGTTGTGGTTGAATGCTAAAATTAGGAAAAATGTGTATTAAGTTCGTGATAAAGGTGTAAAAGCACTTGAGGGGTAGGATTAAATAAGTTTATACTTCTTCCTACTCCTTTTTGACCATGCAAAATTCAGCCTTGCACATACGTGAAGATAGATTCTGTTCATTTAAATGTTATTTTATTTTTGTCTTATTTTGCTTTGTTTTGTTTTATTTTGTTTCTTGCATGTTCGAAATAAATAAATGAAGTGGCTTGCATATTCTTATTCAATGAGTGGTTGTGTTCAGGGCTCTGATGGCTCTAGGGAAAAAGCCGTCCCTGAGTCTGTTTGTGTGGGTTTTGTTAGACTTGAAGCACCGGCCAGAGGGCAACAGGTTGAACAGGTGGTGGCCAGGGTGAAATGAGTCCCTGACGATGCTTGTGGCCCTGCTGAGGTAGCGAGAGCTGATAATGTCATCCAGGGTCCACAGAGAGCAGCCCATGATCTTCTGGGAGGTGTTGATTACTCTGCAGATCTCTCCTGTCTGCTGCTGTGCACCCAGCGCACCACACTGTGATGCAGTACACCAGTATGCTCTCCACAGTGGCTTTGTAGAAGGACATCAGCAGCTTCTTCTCCAGGTTGTTTATCGTGAGAATTCTCAGAAAATGTAGTCGCTTCTGGGCGTTCTTCACCACCACTGTGGTGTTAGCAGACCAGGGGCCTCATGTATAAAGCATGCGTACGCACAAAAACCTGGCGTACACCCTTTTCCACGCTCACGTTCAGACGTATAAAGAGTGAAATGACCGTGGAAATGTGCGGTCCTTCACGCCAAGTCCATAGCTGGCGTACGGACGTTTCTAGTGCTTTGGAACCTTTGGTGACACTTAGAGGTGACACTGAAAAACTGTTAATAATGTGAAAAAGGTCATTCCTCCAATTGATGGGCACATCAGAGATACACAGATGAACAATGAACACACAGACACGTCATCCTACTGTCAGAGCAGCACATCCACCACCAGAACCAGAACCAACCAGACCAACCAGAACCAGAACCAACCCTGGACCCATCAGTGCCAATCCTGCACTGCATCCTGGAGGACATTAAGCAACAACCATATAAAGAGACAAGGACCCAAAATTCACTGGTTGATAAATGCATTTAATGTAGTGTTCATGTCTGTGAGAACATTTATTAATTGGTCCAGTTGCTCATTGACTCCACCGGTTGTCCTCACGATGTCCTAATGTGACTTGGGTCAGCACAGACCCATGCCAGTCTGATGGGCATCAGCAGTGGGCTGTGGCGGACCGGAGGACCAGCTAACGCTGGGGAGTCAACAGGAGCCTCTGTGACAGGAGGATGACACTGCGTCTGACCGTCTTCTGTCTCATTGTTGGAAATTAATAATTTGAGTGATTAAACAGGAGTCAAAGTCTTTGATTTCCTCTTTGATATCCTGACATGATTACGAATGAACCTTTTTCTTGTTTGGCTGTGATCAGACTATTGTATGACCCGTAGAATAAACTAATGTGTGACTTACACAAATACTAAATATATATTTACCTTGGGGATGATCCGCGTCAGCCCTGTGAGAAAAGTGTCACCTACAATATCGTCAACTTTCTGCTCAAACAGTCTCAGTTCGTCTCTTTTCTTCTTCTGCCTGTTTCGGCCTCCGCTTTGTGTCCACCTTGACGTCATCGTCTGATCATGCAGAGTGGGGAATCCCAGAGGGAATCCCACCTGCAGACCCTGTTTATACTAATTTGCATATTTAAATATGGGCGTGGAGAGGGAGGAGTCAGGTACTCCAACATATGCACTCAATTCCACGCTGATTGAGATGTATAAAGGAAACGTACTTGGATTCGGGCGTACGCTCAATTTTATACATCTGGATTTTTTGTGCGTTCGGACTTTTCTGGATTTGGGCGTACGGCAGGTTTCAGTATGAAATCCACGCAAGTCTTTATACATGAGGCCCCAGGAGAGGTTGTTGCTGATGTGGATGCCCAGGAATTTGAAGGACTTTTAATGCAGTCCCCATTGATATTCAGTGGGGCTGGATCCATGCTGTGTCTGCAGAAGTCCAGGATGATTTCCTTTGTTTTTGTGGTGTTGAGTGTGAGGTTGTTCAAAAGCCAACACACAAAGCCTAAACCTCCAATAACCAATGAAAACTGGAGGAAAACTTACTGGTAACTTCCCTAGAGCTGAGAAAATTGTGATTCTGCCTGAAAAGATCTTCATGTTTTAGCTAGATTGCCCTGAGTTAAATTATAGTACATAATAGGGGTGTGCCAAAAAATAGATTCATATAAAAATCGTGATTCTCATTTACTACGATTCAGAATCGATTTAAAATGTCCCAAAATCTATTTTAAAAAATGAAACAGATCCACTGACGTCATCACGCAGCCGGTTCTGGAACCTATGCATGCATGATAAGCACCAAAACACAGAGGAAACTAATGGAGGAGGTAGGGTTAGCGGTTAGCGACCAGCGCAATTAGTGGTCAGGGTTAGTGATTAGCGCGATTAGCGGCTAGTGCATTGACACACCATCAAATGGCATTAAATAATACACGAAAGGATGAAAATGCATACGTATAGCATGCCAAATGCAATAAACTGGTGTCAAATACAACATGATTTCATGAGATCAGTCTGTCAGCAGGCATCAGCCAGAGCTTAAGGACACGGTGCAGAGTCAGCCACCAGCGGCAAACCAACGCACACTGCTGTGCCTCACCAAACTCCCTGCCAAGCATGGATAAATGTTTAAAACTTAAATGTGAAAAATACATTTTAATGTCTGCATTTGTCATTCTGTCTTGCAAAGCAGACTGGAGTAGATCATGAGGATCCAATGCATACCTATAGATTGAAGCCAAAATCATTATGAATAAAATTGTTTTGAATTGAAAATTGATTATGAATTGAAAATTGATTTTAATCGAATCATAGCCCCAGAAATCCAAATCGAATCAAATCGTGAGACGGTAAAAGATTCCCACCCCTAGTGCATAAGTTCAATAAAAATGCAGGGATTGAGGCATTTGGCAGGATGTAGACAGGAACAGGAAGAGGTTGGTAGAATTATCACACAAGACTTGTAGAATACTAAGACATGAAAGTATATCTGTAGGAGGTGGGGTACAGGATGGTGTAAAGACAAACGATCGGCAGTATTATAGGACAAAGGAATTCTTTATCAAACATAATGGGCTCTTTTAGATAATCTCCTCCATCATCTACTTTAATTCAAGTTGCTTTCAGAGGTGCAGTGTTATTCTGACTGATCACTAGCACGATGTTGCCACTATCTTTTTGAAAACCAAATTATAGCAATGTCAGGTTGTCCAAAGAGCTCCGTTAATATCACTGCACTAACTTTTACTTGAGTGTGTTACCTTATTAAGATGTTACCTTAATATGATGTTACCTTATTGGTAACTAGTAAAGAATGAGTGAAGGAAAACAACAGAACAGGAAACATCACCTGCCTTTCAGTATATTGTACTATGTGTCAAAGGATTTTCTGAGTGTACCACTTAAATATTCAGACTAAAAGCCCAGAGTAAATGTTTGTAGAAGGGTCATTTCACTGTCGGTGTAGCAATGTTTATTTTTTAGCAAAGGTGAATCACAAAGTATTCACCTTAACTGCAGCCCCAAAATAAGAACAAAACTACTTAACTGAGAGATGATGCAAAATGCAAATGTGTTAGATTAGACTGAGATCTACATTCATGATTGCACCTTTTTGTTTGTTTTTTTTGCTACTATACCTGTTTTCTATTTTCATGCAGCCCATGTACTTGTCACCTCACAACTGCCTCGACAGATTTTAATATTTAAAAATAGCAAATCTCATCACGGCACTGTCTTTTCTCTATAGATTTCTAAACATGTTAAAGCATTACTTTCCATCTTATTCTCTTCATCTCTCATTCTTCACTGTGTTTTATTATTATTCCCAAACTGCCACTCAATTGAAGGTTTTCAATTGTCTTTATAAGAACCCATTAAAATACCAATGTCATTGTGAGACAAAGAGGTTGTGAATAACCACTTCATTCCGTCAAGCACCTCTTTAATCATCTGACTTTGGAGTGAAACTGATGTTGAGGACTTCGCACAGTAGCACCTGTATGAGTGTTGATCCTAATAGCAATTTCAGCTGCAGTTAGTCATCTTATGCTCTGTATTTGTCCTGAGATTGTACTATGTCTGTCTGTCAATCAGTCAGTCTTTATGCTGTTTATTCAGCCTGTTTGGGTGCCTGTGTTCTGTGTTGTTGATGAGGAAAATTTTACTTTAGTTAAAGAATCAACACTGTAATTACTGTCTATTAGAACACATGCATAGTCTTTTTACTTACAGTATATAGTCAGTCAAAACTATAATTAATGGCCTTTTCAAACCTAAAGTGATGCCATGATCAACAATAGGCTCTATTACTACTACTACTACTACTGTACTAGGTACTTTACTACTTGCTGGGATACAGAATACAGTTTTCACCTTTGAGAGAGGTTAAATGAAGTCTGAAAAGATGGCGTGGCAAAGACATGAAAAAAATCAGCCTAAATTATGAATAGGGCTGGTAACGGAAATATGATTAGAAAATGAAAAATGGGGAAGGATCAGGGTTGTCATCTGCATTTATTAGAGGAAGAGGATTGAAAATAGATTTTGGAGCAGAATATTTCTTACATGTTTGTAAGATGTGATCGATGTCTAAGGTAATTAAATACGCACCAGCTCTCCTCCAAGCCTCCAGTGTAACATCCAATATTGCACAAAAGTCCTGGATGACTTTAAGCATCACAGAGACAACGGATGTGTCTTCTACTGCTGCAGCAGGAGAAAATGCAGAACATCCTGTACTGTACACTACCTTAAAATTACATCAAGACCTAGGGGGCTTTATCTTAATTCACTGTTTTATACACACAGTCTAGTGCCGACATAAACCATGGAAAAGTTGAAATGAATAAACGGAAAGCATATTCTGAACAAACTGCTGCAACTTCATATCTCATTTGGTAGTCTCTGCGGTACAGTAGTATACAGTAATGGTGTACTGCTTTTTTTACCAGATCGTTTTTTGTGAGATGCATGCTGGGAGAAAAGGCTCCTGTGACTCTAAATAAGCAAGGGACAAGCAATGTGTTGTTGAATGTAAAAAAAACACATTAATCTCAATGGTTGTATTGTGTCACTTAGTTTATATGAATCTACATTTATTAAGGATTTGTGTCTGTGACCTACAAAATAAACAGGAAGCTCTTAGGAGGAGGAAGAAATGTTTTTGCACATGTGACGACAGAAAAACCACACAACCCTGAATATGAGGGGCATTCTCACTTCCACAAATAACAAACTCGACACTCTTACAGGAAGTCACAAACCGCCATTCTGCTTCAGGAAATCTTCAGAGCTCACTTTCCAAAGCAGACACATGCATGCACTGCCAAATATGGACATTAACTGTCTTATTGGTGTGCCCAAAAATCAGATACACACAAACATGAATTCAAAAACTGAAAAATATGTCATTCCTTGTTCTTTAGTCCACCAAGAAAGACACCTAATTTAACAGATGATTACAAGTGAAATCCCTGTAAAGTCCCTTTAGTTCTCTGTATTATGTTGCCTATTAGACAATTAAAAGAACACCTTAGTAGTCACGAGTCAACTTGCAAAAACACTGTCAAAATGCAAAATCCTTAAAAAAAAATAAAAACTAATCCACTCATTTTTTTGTTTTTTTTGCCAGTTCAGCACAGCAAAGAACATGTTTACCTCGGACTTATTGGCATTCACCAGAGACATGACTAACAGCACTTAAGTATATTCTTTCATTTTGTGGGTAGTTGTGAAGTTGTCATCAGTGGACGGACAGTCTCACCCGGAGCTTTTCTCTCCATCATGAGAGGTGAGTCATGTCTGTGAAGCACTATTATTATCATCTGCCTCGGGTGGGAATTAGTGATAAGCTGCAGTGCAGGCTGATTTAAGCGGGGTTCAAAGGAATGAAGTTGGAAAAAAAATTTATATAAAATGTACTCATTTAACATTTTTGGGGTGAAAATGTGAGATAGCAACACAGAATCTGCAAGTCCACCAGGACTCTATGTAGCCTCAATTTAATACATTTAAATGTCAAATTACCTTTTGAATAAATGTGAAAATGTGGCAATAACTAGGTAAGAGTAAGGAAACAGCACAGTAATGACTAACCTTTATTAGTATAAAGGTAGAGCTGGGTGATCCCACAACCTTAATTTGTCATATGATGCACTTTTTTATAAGGATTGTACATGCTATCAATAGTTTCCTACTCAACTAATATTTATTTTAAATGTATAGTTTACCAGTATAATTATATTCTTTTACAGAGCATTAAACAGACTCATTGCACTATGGCATATGATCTACATTTCAGAAGGATCTTACAGGCTGACTCAAAAAAATACAGCCCCGTCATAACGTTTCTATTGAGTTAACAGCCTTTAAATGGCCTTTTTTATTGGCATAGTCATGGTATTTTATATAGAGTGTTGCACTAACTTACACTTACTTCATTCATAGTCCATTTATACTGATACTTTAGCGTCTTTGGATTCAGTCTGCATCAGCTTGTTGAGTTTGTGTAATATATTGCTTTGCTGCTGGTGAAGAAATGATGACCAAGTATTAAAAGTCTGTCTGCTATGAGTCCGGCCTCTGACCTATGACATGTGACAAAGAACTGATTTACACACATGCTTTAGAGTTATGGTCGAGTACAAAATGTTGTTGTTTCATTGTAAAAGTCTTGCAGTATAAATTAACTGGCCAAAATCTAGGACATTAATGGAAACACTGTAGCTGTATGTGTGTGAAAATGTCTGGAGTGGGTCTCTTAGCACCTTCAATGGCCCCTCACTGCTCCTAATGTGTTATGTGCTCATGCTAATCGCTAAAAGTAGGTGCCAAGTTTATTATGATGAGTAAAATGCAGACATTGAGTTTCACTACAGGCATAATTAAAGCCAGTTTAACCTTTAATCTAGCTATTGTCAATAGTGTAATACTACTGGGCCACAATGACAATTTCCAGCTAGTGTAACAAAAAGCCATCACATATAGCCAAGGACTCCAGAAACCAAAATAAGAGGAAAAAATTGCAAGTCAGATCACAGATTGTGATTTTACCTCAAAACATGGTGGGACTAACATTCATAGATGCAAGTACAGGGTCATTACTCAAAATGAATACGCACAAAAAAACATGGAAAATAGTGTAAATTTATGTTTTGAGAAGCAAATTAAGTAACTGCAAAAAAAGATTTCTAAGAAAGTGAAAAAAGCCTTATTTCTAGAACATTTGTCTAATTTTTCATCTACTTAGAAGAAAAAGCTTGCCAAGAATTTTTTACATAAGAAAAATATTCTTATTTTAAAAAATATATATCTAACTTTTTCTTAATAAGATTTTCAAGCCAATATCAAGCTGGATTTTACTAGTAACAAGGTATGGCAATATTTTTTAAATTATCCCAGCAAAGGATCAACATTGTTTTTCTTATTTTAAGACTGAAACCACTTGCACAACTTCTCCATTTAAGAATCTTAAGAAATGACAGCAATTACTCTTATTTTCAGACTTAAATTTTTAGAGGCTGCTCAGGCAGAGACTAAAATTCCTCATTTAAAGTAATTCCATCTTAAATGAGTGTGATTTTATTTCTTGTACTAGGCAGTGTTTGCTAACATTCTAGCATTTTTGTCTAGTTTAAGGCACATTATGATTTTTTAGTTGATAGATTTTAAGCTCGTCTTACCCTATTGGCAGATTTTTTTTTTTGCTCAATATAAGCCAATTTGACCAGATTTAAGAATATTAGTCATATTTCTAGCAAGGCATTTTTTGCAGTGTAATTATTGTTTCTCCGAGGTGACAATCCTGCAGCATTTCTATGTACGCCTAGTGACTGAAACTTACTGCACTTTGCCATTTGGCAGTATTACTTTGCATGTAGAAGAGTGGCACCACCTCTATGCAGACAGGACCTGAAACTACATCAAATGCTTCCCCTTTCAAATCTAACACATCTTTCTGAGTAATCTGGAGAACAGAGACCCGCCACCTTTACACAGCTATTTCCACTAAACTGTCTCAGTCAGTACAAGCTCTACCTCACCTCAAATATATTAAATTGTTAAAAGCCAGTCCTTAGAAAAACTATCCATCAATAGATTTAGATGTCAAGCACTGATGATCCTCACTTTCTCAGAAGTTGCATCACAGATTTATGCAACATGGGTTTTTGTTCCTTGTTCGGCTCTGATAAAGACATCCTATCAAGTCAGTTGCTAATACCCAGAGCTTTTAAGAGCAGTGCAATATGGTGCAATATTTTCTCCCAAGGCTGAAAGTGCTAAGGGAAGAATTACTTATGAACCTGTTACATTTTACTCCTGTGATATGGCTCAATATATTATCCAAGCATCATTTAGAAAACATGTGAAAATCCCTTCAAGACTTGAGAAAAAAAGGGGTTTTGATAGAATGTAATTAACATACAAATGTGTTCTTGTGACGCTGATCATTCCATTTCAGAAATTAAAATATCCTCAACGGCATGCTTGGTGATGACCAATGCAGGCTAAAATAAAGAAAAGCTTTTTAGAGTCTCCAGAACCCACAATGGAAAAATGAAAACACTGCTGAATGTTGTAAAGCCATTAAAAAAGTTTGACGCAACCCTTTCAAGCTTCAGTGACTATGATCGAGTGAGTCATCATCTTTTTTTTTTTTTTTTCTCTCAGCCAAGACAAGTTGGCATCTTCTCCAACGCAAACAAGACAAATGCAACCGTCACACTGTCTCTATTTTGTCCTCAGCTCGACCATGAAGTACAAAGTCAAAAAGCATCAGCCTCCTACATGTTCCAGTGCTGTCAGTAAATGGAGACTTTGCAAGAATCTGATGTGGTCAAACAACTGGGGCAAACATTTACAAAACTGACTAATCTGATTCTAATTATTTTCTCCAACAAAATGTGGGTACTGTAAAGCTGTTTTAGTATAATTACTTGAAGTGGAAAACAGAAATGATTATTCGATTAAAAAGAAAAAAAATCAAAAAAATCTACCTAATAGCATCTCTTTCCTCGAGTCTGCACTGGTTTCCTGGCAACCTCACAACAACAACAGGAAGTTACTACCACAGACCAAAAAATGATACCACATGGAATTAAATTAACTACAGAAGCATCAGACCATGTGTAAATAAACAGATTAAATCATATCAATGACCTTATGCAACGTATCAGATCACACTTAATCATTATTACCTGACAAATTTACCTTCAAAGCAGGCCATGGAAACAGGAAAGAGACAAATCAGAAAGGGACTTTATACCGGGACAAGACTTCTGGAATCCAAACTGCTGCTGTTTCATGGTGAAAAAAATCTATTGATCAAAAATACAAATACAGAGGCCTTGAAAGGAGCTCTATGTAGTATTATTACTTTCAAATATACCCCTATCAGAGTGTTTAGAATAAAGAGTTCTGACATTATGTAAAAGATGTCGGTGTACTGTATTGCAGAGATGTGAGTATTAGGGATGCAAATTATCGATTAATTCATTAATTGTTAGCTGGTTGCCCTTATCGATTGATTAACGATTAATTGATAAGCAGCGATTTTCCTGAGAAGCTGAATTTCTTTTTCAATACGGTCTATAAAAATTAAAGCTAAATATTGTATATACACTTCATGAAAAAAGCATGTCATATTCCTTAATGATTGATTTATTGAACCAGTACAGTCAGTGTTTCCTGTGGGATTCATCTGTTGATGTGGCGGTGTGTAATGGGGGGTGCATGTACATGCGTTCCGCGGGGGGGAGGGGGGTACTCGCACGCGCACAGTACAGCCGGGGGATGCGTGCGTGTTGGTTGGTAACCGCGCGCAGGCATGCGTCACTTTCTGTCCTACTTCTAATACTATGGGGGTATAGGGTGGTGCAGTCCGTGCCCCCGCAGAAGTGAAAGTGAAACTTTTCACTCATTTATCTTTTCTCCGCCTCCTGAAGCTTCGCAAATTCATTACATACCTGAGGCCCGAAACAGGAGCCTGGAGGATATTTTCAACTTCTGTCTCACTGACCGTGGACTAGACCAACCTCCAGGGAAAACACTCCGATACCGACCCCGCATTTGTGTATGTATTTATTTGGGGGTGCACCGCTCCCACAAAACGGCCAGTCTGTGTTTGGCTCCACCATGTCCATAAAGCGATTCTAACTCATCAACGCCATGATCCGGTTCAATGACCCCAGCCGCAGCGTCGCAGCGCAGACAAACCGGGAACCTTCGGACAGGTGTTGACAGGTAGACAAGGGCAATTAACCGACAATTAATAATTTAATCGAGCAAATTCTTATCGACAATTAATCGTTAGTCAATTAATTGTTTACATCCCTAGTGAGTATATTCACAGCCATGGTCCAGAGTGTCATTGTGAATGTATGTGACCACTAGAGGGAGTAGTGAGTCAGTCTGCTGGTCTCCCATGGTGAGAAAAACTAACACGAAGGGGTTGAGGAGAGAAACAAGAAAATCTGTCAAAGTCAAAGAAAATGACAAAATATAAACATCACTGTTGTTTTCACAACTGGACTCAGGTCTAAAGTAAAACCTTGAAGTTTGATGATGGAATTTTTTTTTCCTACACGGCTGAGTTTGATTATGAAGCTTCTGATGGTATAAAGTATTATCTTTGCCATTTTTGGTCCACAGTTCAGACTAAACTGTGAGAGTCCTGACCTTGTTTGGATGATCCCAAACAGATCTTTAATGCAGTTATTGACAACACATACTGTACAGAAAACAGAGATGATTTATGGTTTTACTGTGGCTGTTTTCTGTCTAAAAGCAGTGCTAAGCTAACAGAGCTATAATGTAAACTATCAGCTGCTTCTGCACCTGAAGATTATCAAACATATTTCACCAATTGTGTTTTTGTTTGTAGGGAAAACTTGATGATATCATAATACAGGTGTGTGTGTAAAAAATGAGCTTCACATTTTATTATTGTTTAGTGGGTGGTACAATCTGTGGAGATGTTACAATAATTATTCGCTGGTTTTGGTAGCAACGGGTTTGTTCCTGTACGTAGCTTCTCTCGCTCTTGATTGTTTTAAATAAATACAACAAATAACCTCTTTTAAAGAGTTACTGTGTACAATTTAGGGGGATTCTAAGGGCAGAAATGAAATATAATAATCGTGTTTTCTGTGTAATACCTCATAATAAGAACCATGTTTTCATTACTTTAGAAAGACTTACATCTATATGATTGGCCTCTGACACCATGTTTCGGCAGTACTTCAGAAAGAAGTTATTCTGCTCCAATTTTACAGAGAGTGGTGTTTGGGTTAATGTTTGGCACAGATAAAATAAAAGACAGGCATTTTGGTGAGGTGAAGGATATTCAGTAGTTGCAATCTGCATCTTCACCTCTAGCTATCACCGAATGTCACACACTAAAAAGGACGGTTCAACTGGATGGAACCATAACTTTTTAAGCTTTATTTGGTGCCTTATGCCGCGTTTCCACTACATGGAACCGGTTCGACTCAACTCGGGTACCAGATACTATTCCTGGAGATCATTTCCATTACAGGATATTACCTACTTTAGAGTACCTGGATGTCATAGTAACGTGGTGTGTAGCTTGTCTGCTCAGAGAGTTGCTGATAAACTCGCTCGTTGTGTGTTGCCCCGTCAAGCTCACGCTGAATTTTTTTGTTGGCAACCAAGGACAGAAATGACTGAACCTCCTCGAATGACTACAGTGTAGTTTTGCAGGCTGCCATCATATGGATTAACCTACTGTTGTATTCACTGTAAACTTGAAACTGAATCAGTTTTTTTCAAATGATGGGTCGCACATTGATGACGCAATGACGCAGAGACAACTCTCTGACCAATCAGTGGTCACATTTCAGTATTGCTTCCCCTGTTTTGGAACCTCGGAGGAGCACATACTAAAAAAATTGTACCAGGTACCACATTCCAGGTTCTTTTACGTAATGGAAATGCAAAAAGGCCGAGTCCAGTTGAGTCGAGCCGATACCACATAGCAGAAACACAGCATTATTTGACATCGAATAACACATTAAGGTTGGTAAAATTATTCATATTGTATTATTAGTGTCAAATATCTGTGCAGAACTCTGGGCTTTCATTGAGATTGCAGTCTTCTAAGGCATATGTTTAACTGTAATGTGTCCAAACTTGTTACTTAACAGAAATGTGAAACACACTAAAAACATATCTTTTTAATTTGATTGTGTCAAATACATAAAGATAAATAATATCACTGAACTATCACCCAGATGTGATCTTTAACCATTAAAAAACAAGAAAGAAGTTCTACTGGTGACCTAGAAGACAATACAAATGTCCTGTAACTAGAGCAACAACAACTAATGGACAACCCACAAGTATCTGGATTTGATACTAAATGATGAAAAGATGAATTAGAACCATTTCTGTCATTTTCCAAAAATGGCACACAAAGAGTTACTGCTATAGATCTCATTCAAAAGCCTTTCTGAGAGCTGAGAGGACAGTGGAGAATGGCTGAAATAAGAAATCAGCCAGAGTAAATCCATTAGTCACAGTGGAGTGAATAAAGGGCAAGGTCAGCCATCAAACCCACAATATTACAGGTTCACCACCAGGCATATTATGAAGTCACACAAAGGCCTTTGCAGGGGTAGATTTTAGATAACATCTGTTGAACTATTCTCGCAAACCATTACCTGGAGCCTGAATCCAATCACAAAAACACCTCATTAATCTTTATTTTCAGGGTGATAATTAATGAGTAAGTCCACATGCAACAAAAGCACCTGTCACTTTCTGATTGCAGGTTATCACATCTCAACAACAAGCCATCGCACTGCTCTTCAGCACTTAACGGGATCCTCTCCTCTATTAAGAGCTTGTCACAGCAAGATGACACCCACCCCCTACCACTCTGATCTCCATACTCTGCTTCAGCATGCACAGACTCCCTCCTCTAGTCTTAGATGGTATCCAGGTCAGGTGTAAGTTGAACTGTGTGCACAATTAAACCATACAAACGAGGATAATCAAGAGCATGATGACAGCAAATACAGACAGAGGACATGGGTAGGAGGGGAAGTGAAAACCAAGCGAGTGGGAGGGTTTGTGGGGTTTTTTTTGTTTTTTTTTGGTCAAAGACACAAAGAAGGAAGAGAAAGTGTGTTTTGCAAGCTCCTGTTTTCATCAACTTGAGAATTCATTTAATAAAAAAAAAAAAAAAAAAACTTCCCAGATAGCAAATATTTTGGCAGTATTATGGCATACATTTAACATTTTTGGCTTTCTTTTGGCATTATGAAAAACTTTAGGCTTAACTGTGGTATGATTAAGGTTATCCATAATAGACATGGAGGCACCAGCAGTTTATGGCTGAGTTATGGCATATGTCTGGTTAACCAAAAGACTGAGCAAAGAGCGGGATCAAGTATAGGGATGGTATGGCATGTTTATGGCTAACCAGAAGATTGACTAAAGAGCGCCAACATCTTATTCCATATATGGCCATATACCAAAACACAACCAAAACACATGTGTTTTGGTTGTGTTTTGGCATATTTCTGTAAAGCCAAAACACTGCGCAAAGAGTGGGAATTTCTACCCAGAAGAAAACCCCAATTCATTTTAAAAGCATGATCAACACAAATTTTGGGTGAATTTTGGCCTCTCTTTGGGTCAGTTTGGGGATTTGGGGCTGTTCTGGGACAATTATGGCTATATTTTGGAAGTCCACAATTAGTTTTGGGTGAATTTTGGTTTCCTTCTAGTTTGATTTTGGCTTGCCTATTTTGGGCCATTTAGGACACATCCATCCACCCAGAATTTTGCTAAAATGGCATGCCAGTTTTGGGCCAGATTTCAGCCATAAGGATTTTGCTATCTGGGTTGTGTGGTCACTGAACTCAACAAACAAGCCCCTTGTTTGTTGTTTTTCTTCTTAATTCTGCCTGATGTGTATTTCAGAGAACTGAAGTGTAACCCTGTTAATGTTTAGTCCTTCTCCACTGGTTTGATGTAGTGATTCAAGCTTTCTGGGCTGGATGCCAGCTCAGAGAACCCGCTCAGCATGTTGACAGGATGATATCTGACTTATCTCCAAGTATATGGACACTTGTGCTGGCTAATTAATAACATGGTTTCACTGTAACACATATAAGCCTTTATTGTGGCGTTGAAATGGCTTCTGGTCTTTACTGGAGCTCATGTGATTTACACAGGCCTGTCTTGGCCATATGGACTAATTCCTACAGGCCATGTTTCTACATTTATATATGAGGTTTGTTAAACTTTAATGTGTGTGATACATGCATTCAAATCCTACGTTGTTTTAATGCATCTGTTTGTAGATGAATAGATTTTTTTTTGTCTTTAACTGTGTTGATATGGAGCTCATCCACACACTGCAGACTTATGCTTTAGTTTTTTTTTTGTGTGTATATCAGCTGGAACCTACCTAATAACAGCAACTTCACCTCTCTGGCAGCCTTCTCTCCGTCCTCTCGGAGGTTTTTGTCAATCATCTTTGACCTCTCCGCGGCTGCTTTATCCTCGGCGCTCACCGTACAACCCATGGCTCCAAACGCAGGGGCGCACCGACCACTTGCGCAAAAATAAGGCTTCACTGCTGATGGTCTCAGGGTGCCACAGCCGATGTCCGGAATAACGATCGAGCTGCTTCTGTTTCCAGCAGAGGGGGAAAAAAAAGGGGGGAAAAAGCTGATTTCAGAGTTTTTAACCGTGCGTAAAAGTCAATCTTCCTTCTTGGGAGCTCACAGATAAACACGATCCCTCCAGAGCATTAAGTCTGATCTGACTCCGAATCTCAGGGATGGTTTGTTAACCGCTGGTCCATGTCGAAAACGCACAGATCCGTCTCTCCTGCATCCATGCACATCCACGCACTATGATGCCTTCCGTTCTGTGCTGTGCCACACTTGTTTTGGCCTGGTGAGCTCCTCCGACTGCTGCAGTCCTCCTCAATGCTTCAATTAAAGAAAAAACTCTAAGAGAGAGGAGAGAGAGAGAAAAAAAAAAAGCCCTTCCTTTTGGGACAATTGGAAGTACTTGACCAGCTGCAGCGACGTCACGCAACAACACAACCTGTCGCGATAGTCCAATTAAAGCAGGTGAGATCCACGGTATCTGGTGTGGAACCAATTAGAGAGGAAGCCAGTGAAGCGTGATTTGAGGAGAGTGGTGTGCAGACTGCAGTGGGCGCTGTGCCATCCTCATTCCTCTGCACGTTCTCACATGAACGCAGCCTCTGAATACGACAAACGCAGCTTTCCCCAGTGGTCCGACCTGTTCTCTGAGCTGGACTCAAGTATGCAGGAGCGAGTCTGGATTTGTCAGAATGCAGGATGTTAAAATGTCTAATGTGTCATTGTGTCACATGTTTATGAAATACCTTGGCACGTAATTAGGCCGAGGGAAGAATTGGTAGACAGTGCCCCCTAATGGACACATGGAGAAAAATATCCATCTACAGTAGCAGCTAGGGGAGACCGGGGATAGTTGTAACAGTTTTGACATTTTTGTCTGTATCTTGGAGCTCTTTTAAGTCAGTGTGTTCAAAATATAACACGAACAAGTTACACGTGTCTGCTATAAAATGGCATAGGTGTTACCTCTGCAACGCTGATAGAAAAGGCATGGTTTAGTCTCAAACACAAGGAGAGAAATGTTACAATCCACCTCATCGTCTGGGTTAGTTGTAACACAATGATGGGTGAGATGTAACATTGTTAAATAAGTATTATAACAAAAACTTGATTTTGAAAGCTTTTCATTGAACACTTTCATTCCTGTTTAACATAACTTGTGTGTGTGTGTGTGTGTGTGTGTGTGTGTGTGTGTGTGTGTGTGTGTGTGTCAATCATGCTTTTTACTGTGATTCATTTTAGTTCCAGGTATTTTAACATACCAAAACTGAACTGTGCAAATGTGCACCAGGAACATTAGTGAGTGTGTGTGTGTGTGTGTGTGTGTGTGTGTGTGTGTGTGTGTGTGTGTGTGTGTTTTTATATGCGTGTGTGGATGTGTTTGTGCCATGTATGTCCCATTAACTACTTACCTTCTTAGCCTATTTAACGTGATAAAACTGAACTAAATGTGCAAAATAATGTGCACCATGAACATTAGTGTGTGTGTGTGTGTGTGTGTGTGTGTGTGTGTGTGTGTGTGTGTGTGTGTGTGAGTGCCAATCACACTTTTCATGCCAACACGTGGAAGCTCACTGGATCTCTTCTCTTCTAGTTTCTTTCTTTCTTTACAAAATCTGTATAGAGTGCCATGGCATATGCCGTACAGTTGTGCCACTGCTCTTATTGACTTTCCCTGCTTCTTCACATCATTTGAGGCCCTCTCCAAAATGTTGAGAGGCACCCCCAGGTCAGTCTTTTGCTTCCAACTCCTAGGCATACTGAAATTCAATTAAAAAATGCACATGCACATTTAAAATGTTGGTTGGGATAGGTTGTAACATTTTTCATTTTTGTTACAACTAACCCAGACCCCTGTAGTCATGAACTAGCTTACCTTACAG
The DNA here is from genome assembly GCF_902148855.1 of Sphaeramia orbicularis. Taxonomy (NCBI): domain Eukaryota; kingdom Metazoa; phylum Chordata; class Actinopteri; order Kurtiformes; family Apogonidae; genus Sphaeramia; species Sphaeramia orbicularis. The sequence continues at coordinate 33,456,835 of NC_043961.1, read as the reverse complement.
CTAACAACTAAAACATTAGCACTGACAAGTGGCATTAATAATATTTACATAGACATACATACGCATGATTTAAGTTTGATTAATTTAAGCGTAAACCAGGTGATGCTATAACAAAGATAAGTTAAGCAAGAAAAATACTTTCTTACCTCAAAATTTGTTTTTCCCTATAAATTTTTTTCTGTGTGAGACAGGCTGCTACTTTTTCTCATGTGGGACAAGGACTAAACTGAGCATGTGTAGAGTGTATCAGGTGATTTGTAACTTGTTCCTAATTGGAGAAATCAAGAATGTTACAACTAACCCATGTTACAACTATCCCTGGTCTCCCCTACACTTTTAAGAAGCCTTCCAGTGATGGACACAAGATTTTGTTCACCCCATGCATTTGTGATATCCTCCTGAGACCCAGCAATGCATTTTTGTCCTCTGTAGGGGACAAAACTTTGACAGTTTTACTTAAAAAATGTTGTCCATTGCAAAGGACATTCCATTAAAAAATAAATAAAAACAATAATTTTAAAAATGTATCTGAAAAAAACTGTTGCATTATGCAGTTTCCAATCAAGTCGACTGTTTAATGTAAAAAAGCTAAAACCTTCACTTTCCTTGGTCTCAGGATGATATATTGCATTAAAAATCACTCTTCAGTCATTGGACTCTTCCAAGTGTTGTTCCATTCTCCAAACCCACATGTTCCCTTCTGTATGTACTCTGATTCATCAAAGTCAAAACTGGATGTTTTGGCAAAATAATGAAACACATCCAAGGTATGATATGTTCAAACTGCCAAAAAAAAAAAAAAGGTTTTTTTTTGTCTTCTTGTTAACAATAAACAAAAAAAAGTAATCTGCATTTGTTTGTGTCTGTCTGATGAAGCCACACATTTTGAAACACAAAAAAGATTTTTTCCATAAATATTTCATGATAAAATTTGAGCTGTATAAACTGTATAAATGATACTTGTATAGAAAACTGATATGCAGTGCTTAACAAATGTATGAGACCACCACTAAATATAAGGTTTATGCCTAAATTTAACAGCTTTGGTAATTACTAAAACCATTTTTTAATGTTTCTTTAATGGTTAATAAACCAATATTTAGAAGCTTCAACTGAAATTATATCCTTAAATTATAATTGTTATCCATTAATTTTAAAAATTTACTATTTTACAAAAAACAGGGGAAAAAAATGTAAAGTACATTATTATTTCTTGATTGTTATGTCTGTGTAAATTCTCATTTGTCCAGGTCATTGTTCATTCCTAGTTGTTTTCTAAGCTCAGCTGGACCCATTTTGTTCTTGAAAACAAGACAAAATTTGAATTAATTAAGTCTCTTGGATGAAAGACAAAACATTTTCAAGAAGAAAACCAGTCCAGTTGAACTTCAGAAACAACTAACAATGTTCAATGATAGTTATTTACTTGCCTTCCTGAACAGAAATAGTAGTTTTAGTGGTTGAATGCAATGCTTGATTCATTTCTTTCTTCTCAGAGAAATTAGTGAATAAAAAGGTGAATTCAGTGTGAAATTCCTTATCTCTGGTAAAACACTGAGAGCTCATTGAAAATGAAAGAGTCTGTTTAAAACACTTAATGATGTTGGATGGGCTCTGAGACAGAGCAGATAGAGAAAGGTGGTCTAATGAACTTGTTGAGCACTGTATGTTAAATAATTCAAAGGTTTATTCTTCTTTTGTGACAACGGCTAGTTTTATTACATATATTTCTCAGCTTCCAACAGTAGGTTAGCCAAAGAAAAGTAATAAAACTATTTTTATTACAAATATATTCTTACTCTTAAACAACACTGTAACCGTATTTTTTTTTTTTTCATTTGTGAAAATCCTAACACGACGTGAGTTGTAAAACTTGTAGAAAGTCATTATTTGATGTGTCGTGTCTGCTAATGTGAACAAATGTTAACGTGTTGCTGTGTAACAGCTAAAACCTCCTCTATGTTGACATAACAGAGTCAGCAATGAGGGACCGTGATGACCTAAAGTTCGAGTTTTGTGTTTTTCTGTCAACACAGCTTAGCCTTGACAGATTTCCTAAAAACACAGACCATGTCCAGAATGCTTTTAATCCTTAAAGACCTAGATTTTTTTTTTAATGAATTCTTCTTTACATTTAACTTTTCCTAAGTGATTTAATGGCATTTATTATAATATTATCCTCTGCCTGTAGCATTGTTTAAGTGAAAATCAGGTATTTTCATATATATTATTTACTGATCATGTAGATGTTTGTAAAAGCTCAATGTACATAGATTATCATATCAAAACAGAAAACTGAAAGCTTTCTCAGCAAAATATATCATTAACTGAATGCAAAAACAAGCACTTACAATCACTTATCTGTCAAACTAACATGGGTTTTATTTGTGAACACATGTTCCAGAAGATGTTTCCAATACCAAGCCTCTAAACATCCAGCTAAGACACATCTGATGCTACTGAAAAGATGAGAAACTGCCTTTTACTTGAATTACTTACATCTATTGATAGAATTAGTGGTTAAAAAGTTATTAAACATTTTAGATCAATAGATGCTTTTATTCACTGGCAGCTGTTTAAGTCTCTGCAGGTTAAACAATAAACCAAAACTACAGAAAATGTGTCTTAAACCATAAAGACCCAGTGCTATGTTTGTGGGAGTTCCCAAACAAATCTTTCTCTATTTCTATATGATTTATCACTTTTTTTTTCTTTTTTTTTAATATTAACCTCTGTATTTTGCATTTTTTGGTGTAAATCATGTATTTTCTGATATTTAATTCACCGATCATGTAGATGTTCATGAAAACTCAGAGTAAATTCAAAGTTAATTACATCAAAACAGAGAAAAATGAAGAAAAAACAAATACATAGCTAACTGAATGTAAAAACAAGTGTCTCCATCCACTGTCATTGATCCAGCTCCATGGGTTTTATTGGCGAACCAATGTTGTAGAAGATGACGGTGTTTCCATGGTAACTACGGAGCCTCTGAACATCCAAATGGGTCATATCTGACGACCATGAAAAGATGACAAACTGCATTTTACACCAATTATTTACATGTATTGATAGGATTAGTGGATCAACAAGTATTAAACAGTTTATATCTGTAGATGGTTTGCGTCTCTATGGGTTAAATGAGTGTGAAAATGAAGACAGAGGAGACAATGTAAAAACATCTACAATTATTTTATTGTCAAACTAAAACTGTCCCTGCTATTTACACTTTACAAGCTACTGTAAATATGCATTACAAATATAAAAAGTTTACATTTATACACATTTATATAAAGCCTTGTCTTATTCTTCAAATTCCATATATTGTAGTTATAGTCATGTCATTTCCAAAGATTTATTTCTGAACAACAGCCATAATAAAATATCACATAGATTAGGAGCATTAAATGCATATTTGATATGACTCCTGGTATTAAAACTGTGGTATCGGTTTAAAAGTTAAAGGCATTTAAAGCAGTAGGTAGTCAGTTGTTATTTTGGCATGATCCCTTAAAGTGAACTTTTTTTTTTTTCACTAAACATAACAACATTAAACCTTCATCAACACCTCAATCACCACAAATGCATTTGGAAAAGCAAGGGACGGAGGTTAATATGTGCACTAAATATTTTCCTGCTGTTGTTCATATTTCCTCTGTAGAGACACTTTGATCAGAAATCAAATCTATTAAACAAACATAAAATACAGTAATATATAAATAAAATGAGAGAAGTAATGATTTACAATGAAATTTTTTGAAGCCTGAGAGTTATGAGAGAATGTAAAACCATTTTTGGGTACAAGCAGCAAAAAATATATTCATTCATATATTTATTTTTAGAATTATAACTTTGTTCTGTTCTATAAAACTAACTTATTTTTTGTCTTCATATATAATAAAATGCAATATGTATTTAAAGAGTTTTCGAAGTTCTCACCCACATCCCTAAATTAGGTCCAAGCTGATGTTTCATCACTGACATAACATCACAAAACTGTCTGAAACATTTAGGATGGTTTCATTTTAAGAAGGGCTTCTTTTTACCAATGTAACACTTTTGTTACTACAGCACAGAGTAGATTCCAAACACTTCACTAGAAGACGCCAAATGCACATTAACACGGTGACATGTACATTATGCACGACGGTTGAATTGAAACTCTTTGAAACTGTGCTGTTCACTATAGTAAATACTTCACAGACTGGACAAGAACAAACATGCAAAACATTAAAGTCCTGTCTAAATATTCAACAAGGGCAGAAGCAGATCAAAATACTTCAACCAAAATACTTCAACGACTTGAAAGCAGATTCACGAAAGCACGATATACTGTATACTTCCATACTACTGAAATGAACATAAATCTGCCACACCCACCAGTGGGTTTTGTCTTTACAAATTCATATTTTTGGCCAGTGACTGATTAAACTCACAGAGCTTCATTTAGTGGACCAGTCTACCCAGATTACCACAAAAAATTAAAAGCAAAACCAAAACAATGGCTGATACAACTGTGAGTAAGAAAATATTTCCTGTTTTGTTTTTTGTTTTTTCTTTTTAAATGAAACCGCTATTTGGCACTGTAGATTTTTTTCATTTTTCTTCTTCTTTTTAATAATAGACATGTTTGCATTTTGACTCAGTGCAAGTTACTTGTACGATGAAGGGCTGAAACAGACATTTGGACACTATAAGAACTTCTGATTAAAATACTATAGTGAGAAAGACGGGTATCAGTACATTGAAATGCAAACTGCATATCAATAATTCAAGTGGTTATACGCTTGAATTGTTCTGTGTTTCATATTCAAAGCTAAAGGTTGGTGCACTGTTTTACAAAGCAGGGAATCAAATCCCCAAATTAAAGTCTTTGTATTTGATCAAAGCTATAAAATATTATCAAACTATAACATCTTCCATCCACTACAAAATAAAAGAACAATAAAATCATATACAGTTCTTTTGGATCATTAACCTTAACATAAAGAGTAGTTAAATATAGTTGATTTGAAATTAAAAACACAGCTATAGTTGCTAAATAAATATACATTCCTGTTTTACTGTATGTTTGTGTGTTTGTTCCAAATACTAAAAGGCACCAGAGTGTCTGAAGAGAGTTAACTGATCTGGAACAAAAGACTGTTTGATATTACATTACACAACAACTGGCACATCATGAAAATGAAATGTCAGCTGCTTTCTAAGGCCATTAAGCACTTTTTTGTCTCTTAAAACGTGAAGATAAACAGTTGAGTTCTCAAACCTCTTTCTATACTGTCCTCCATTTGTGCGTTTCTTGAATAACATTGTGTGAAAATAACATTACGTTCTTTCGTATCCATATCTAAATGCCTTCCTGTTTTCAGTCTGAAAGACAACCATGTTGGCTTTCTCTGTACAGTACCAGCTGCAGTTATCTGTGAGTAAATAAAAAGGAAGCAACAGGAAAGGACTGTGTCACCATCATGGATGGATTTAGTTGCACCATCAGATGGTTATAAAAAAGACCCTGTTCAGTCCTGAATATTCAAAAAACATTGCATTATTATTGCATTACTTTAACTGAATTACTGAACGTTATAGTAAATCTATTTTGGTTGGACATCTGTTAAGTATACCTTCAAGTTAATTTAAATTGATCAGTATAAGAGTACAATTTTCAAACCTCATCTCTGTACTTGGCAGTTGTAGTGTGTTCCCACTGAGATCACAGTGCTCCCTTTACATTGACCAGGCCCCCTCCCCAACCCTTTGCCAAGCCTACACGCACTGACACAGGATCTAGTGACCTCCGGCGGCGTGACTGGTCCCCGATGTCCAATCCATGATGATGAAGCTCAGACTCATGACCATGAAGGAGACGCCCAGAGCCGCAAAACAGACAGCCTGAGAAGGGAAAACAGCAGTCAAGCAGGAATCCTGGTATGTAAAATATACTGTAACATACAAAAAAAATAAAAAAAAATTTAAAAAACTGTCTGATGAACAAAGGAGCGCAGATGTTAAAGCCTTACCACAATCTTAGATGGAGACCTCAGAGGCTCTTTGTCTTCAGGAACAATGCGGATGTAAAAGACGGCGGGGAAGATGAAGATGAGGCAGGGAGCAGATGTGGCACCTGGGAGGATTAAAAAAAGGAGTGGTTAAAGATGTTTTAGTAAAGACAGAATCATCTGATTTGTCTGAACAACAAACGTAGCTTAACCCATAAAGACCCACTGCTACTTTTCTGGCTGTTCCCAAATGAATTTTTGTTTCTGTTTAATCTTTTCTAAGGGATTTATGACCATTTATTACAGTATTATCCTCTGTATTTTGCATTTTTCACTGTAAATCATGTTTTCCCTATATTTAATTTTCTATATTTAATTTAGATGTTCATGAAAACTCATAACAACAACAGAGAAAACTGAAGAAAAAGTGACTTTTTCAGCAAATATATCATTAACTGAAGATAAACCCAGCGTGTCCATCCACTGTCATTGATCCAACTCCATCTCTGAACATCCAAATGGGTCATATCTGATGACCATGAAAAGATGACAAACTGTATTTTACACCAATTATTTACATGTATTGATAGAATTAGTGGATCAACAGGTATTTAACAGCTTAGATCAGCAGATGGTTTTGGTCACTAGTGGGTATTTGGGTCTTTATGGATTAATGTATTTGCTCTGATATTAGTTCTTTGTACGCATAACATGTTTTGTTTTTTTTCTTCTGTTCGAAACAAATAAATGAATGGAAAAAATAGAGAGAAAAACTGATTTGGGAACTAACATAGTAGTAGCTCTGGGTGGTCCTCTTTTTTGTTTTTTCTATTCGGCAATGCACCTTGTGTAATCCATAACGCATCGATATTCTAAATGTGAACCTTTTAGGGCTTTTTTTTTTGTTTGTTTGTTTAGGTTTTTTTTGGCTTTTTTGTTTTGTTTGTTTTTTGTTTGTTTGTTTTTGTTAATGGAGAAGGTTCGTGTACTTGTTCTTGGGTTTGTTTGCATGTAAAAAAAAAATGGAAATTGTGCAACAATTCATTTTCAGTTGATGTCACATATGAAACAATGTTTGTATTGCCCAATTTCTATAAAACTCCAAATAAACAAAGGTTGGCAAAAAAAAAAAAAAAAAAAAAAAGAAGTAGCTCTGGGTCTTTATAGGTTAAGCTGGGGCATTCTGGTCTAAATAGAACTGTTATAAAAGTGGTCATCTGTGGTAGATTCTGCTGTGTCTCTCTGCTGAACATTTAGGTGGTTTTGGTTGCCAGTGGATGTTTGGGTCTTTATGGGTTAAAAGGGTGTAGGTATACATTTTAGCAAGTTTTCTACCAACTGATTTGTCCTCATGCATTATGTGTTCTGAAATACACACTGCTAATTATAGTTTAGAATGACAAAGCTGTGTCATGTAAAAAAAAAAAAAAAAAAGGCAGCAAGAACATTTTTGCATTAGTTTGTTTTAATCATGTTTACACTTAATGCAGAATAGAAAAAGAAAACTGAACTCTCAACTCTCAACCAGTTTTTTTTTATATTGATCTGATTGCATGTTTCAGTACATTCATGTGCCGACGTGTCCTCTATGACGTTCCCTTCATGTGTACTCGGTGCCTACATATGTCCATCAAAGTAAGAGCTTTTGCTTTGAACCTGTCCTTGGTCCCTTCTCTCTTTTTACTTCAATTCTTTCAACTTTCTGAAACGTGACCTCCAGTCTGAGGACAGTGTGACAATAATATTGACTCGAGCTGTCAGTGTAATGCTCATGTGTAAATATGCTCTGGTCACGTTTTTAGTTTTAGTTTTCATGTTTTTGGGGTAAGAAGCTGAAACGGCTGTAACACAACGCACCATTCCAACATCTCATACAGATTCAGTCTGTCAACAGAGACAGAATAAGTTAAATAAATACTGACAAATAGATGAGGTCAGACTTTTAATGTACCTTAACCCTTTCATGCATGAATTATGAGGACTTTAGTCAAGATTTTTTTCTTGAGTGTTTGTTTTCCTCTTTAGGCATGAAAAAAACAATGCAATTGAATTTTTTTAATGAACCTATTTTTTATGGAGTTACAAAACTGTCCACTCAGCTGGACACCATGCATTTGATTTTTGAAACAAAGAAACATGTATTTAAAACGTATTATCAGAAAGTGATAAACTATGTGAAAACCATGAAATAAAAACATTTTTAAAGACACTAATGCCATTTTATCACATTTTATCATACTCTAATACTAGTTGTTACTCAATTCATGGAGATAATATGCAAAAAAAAAAAAAAAATAATAATAATAATAAACTTTTTGATTAAGAAAACTGTTAATTACAGTCTAATAACAACTAGCAATTGATTTACACTAAAACATATTACTGCAGATCAGGTTTATCAAGAGCAGCAAAGTTTTTTGTTTTTTTTTCATTTTATGTATTTATTTAGACAAGGACAATGCAAAATATACATTAACCTTAAAAAGGAGAGCTGTAGTGTAACAGGTTCTAGCACTAGTGCTAATTTCCACCTGTAGTCCCTTAACAGGCTGATGTTCTCATTAAAAAACAGACATTAATAAAAACTAAAACAGTAAAAAATGCATTTCTATAACTCCATCTATATAAAATATTCATTCACATTCAACCATTCACTCTTATTATTCCCACTGCAGTCTGTCACACACATTAATGGTATGAATTACAATGTATGGGATGGTGCATGAGCGTCCAGTGTGTCGTCTGATATGGAAGTATAAACAACAAAACCCATGAATATACAAGAGAACAGATGTAAAATAACTGTCCACTATAGTGACCAGTATCCATGAAAGGGTTAAATACTTTTACTATGTCAACCTTTTGTCCTCTTTTTGCTCATAACTTTTACCTATGTATTGTTCTTATTTATCTATTCTATTTATTTTTTTATTTATATTGCTGTTTTTAGCTGTATGGCTTTTTAATCTAATCTTGTATTTTATTTTTTTTATTTGGGTTTTATTTATTCTTCTGTATAGCACTTTTTTCTTTTTTGTACAGTTTCTATGTCTTTAAATCTATTCTGTATTTTATACTTCTATTTTGGTTTTAATTATTCTTCTGTACAGCACTTTGGTGAACTGCAGTTGTTTTAAAGTGCTTTACAAATGAAGTTGGATTGGATTGGATATGTACAGGAATTTCTACCATTTTGATAATATGTGAAGTTCCTGTTCTGTACTTACCAATGACGCCAAAGATGCCCAGAATGTTTGGAGCAAATATAACCAACATGTTTATTAAGGTCAGCAGAATGACAGCAATGGCAATGTGGCGTAACCAGTTGAAAGACTTGGCAGGGAACAGCATGTGCTGGATGGCTCTACGCACCTGTGGACAGACACAGACAGCAACATTCAATTAATAAATAAAGGTACAAGGGAATATTCATTAAGGGGATGGAAAAAAAAAAAAAAAAAACGGACAGTGTAACTTACAGGAAACAGCACGATAGGGACGGTCAGTGTGACAGCAGTAAGGACGGCCACTCGCACACACAGGATCAAAGTGTCATAAGGATCAATACGGCTGTAAGTGTGCAGCAGCTCAGGCTCCACATGGCCTGGAGAAGCAGAAAACCAATGTGTTAATCTAATATTCCTACACAAACTTTTTGTTTGTTTGTTTTATAAATATTTTTATTGAAAAATATGGCAAACTAAAGACAGAAAATTTACATTTCAGGAAAAAACAGATAAATGTCATAGTTATTGTTTGGGCATCACACAAAAAGATTTAAAAAAGTATGCAAGAGGTAAGCAAACCTACATAAAAAACATAAAAACACATATAGAAAATAAATAATTAAGTAAAACTAAATATATAAAAAGAAGAAGAGAAATATAATAATAAAAAAAAGAAGGGGGGGGCATCAATCACAAGAAAAGAATGGAAGTGATTTGAAGAAAGTTAAGAAGGGCTGCCATTTACTGTAGAACTTAGAGGGAACAGCTCTTTAAAAAAAATCTAATCTTTTCTATTTTCAAGAAAGACGTAACATCCCTGATCCATTGAGTACTGGAAGGAGTCTGTGGATTTTCAATGAAGGAGAAGGTGCCGCCTTGCCAATAACTCCTACACAGACTTGTATTAGCCCATACTCACCACATGAGGGAGCAGTGAGTCTTACTTTAATACTAGCAAGCATTAAAAAACATGTAGGAAATATCAATAAATTAACCCTCAAAGACCTCACAGATGCCCAAAAGCATCTACTGATCTGTAACATGTAATAACTTCTGAACCACTAATCCTATTAATATATTTAGATAATTCAGGTAAATGCAGTCTCTCAGCTTTTCACTGGCATCAGACATGACCCATTTGGGTGTTCAGAGGCTCTGTAGTGAATCTGGAAACACCGTCATCTTCTACAGTATCATTTACCAATAAAATCCATGTAGTTTGACAGATGACAGTGGTTGTAGACGGTTGTTTTTATGTCCAATTAGTGATATGTCTTGCCGCAAAAGTTACATTTTCTTCTGTTTTCTTTGTTTTTATGAACATGTACATAATCAGTGAATTAAATATGGGAAAATATGAGATTTTCACAGAAAAATGCAAAATGCAGAGGGTAATAATATAATAAATCATGATAAAGCACTTAAATGTGGAAAAAATTAATTTGGTAAGTTGGCACAAAAACAGTTCATGGTCTTTAAGGGTAAATATATAAAGGTGACCACCTCTTAAAATGTCTTAATATGATGTTGCATTATATTTTCATAATCAAACCAAATAATTGAACAATAGTGTGTGGTTTGTGACAATATCCTCAGTTTTCTTTGTGGATGATTGAACTTTTCAGGAAGAAGTCACTAAATGAAACCAGAGTGGATGAGTTTTGTGCTTTACAGCCTTTACTTTTTTCTTACTGTGAATCTTTTGACAATCAGTAAATGCAAACTGTCTAATCTGGGCATAAACATCTGCATTTGTCCTCTGATATGCTGTAAATATGGAGTCCACAAGCAATTTCTCTCACCATAAAAGGTCAGGTAACCAAACAGAGCGGCCAGGAAGTACATGGAGTACATAACAAAGATGGAGATGTTGGACACTTTCTGCATCTTCTTCTTTGATGGACTGAAATCACACAGTTAGAAAGAAAGTCATGAGAAACAGTCAGCGCTGACATCAAATACTGCGGGCTGAAGAGGTTTGGGGTGACGTACTTGCGGAGCTCAGTGTAGATAGGCAGAACCTCAGGGTGGCAAACAAAGGCAAAAGCCAAGATGGGGACAGTGTATGCTGTCTGTGGGGAGAAAAAAGTCACCAAAAGCATGATGTCCTTTACCTTTTACTGGGCAGTGACTAGTTTTGGTCATTTCTGCACACATTGCAAAATAGTGACAGCAACAGTTCCAGTAAGGACAGTGAGGCAACAATCTCAGGTTAAATGTGGTCTACAGGGTCTGTAAGGTCCACCTCTGCATGAACAGTGAGTGAACCTGCTTTGTTAGGTACCATGAAGTAATGGTACTAATGTAAGGAATGATGTTCAAAGGGAGAATGTGGATGTGGACAGGGGTCTGGATCAGCACTTATGTTGTTCTAATGACCTAAAATACTTTTTTTTTCACATTACATATATTTTTCTTGTATTTTTATACATACTTCTTGGATATACAGGGTGGGGAAGCAAAATTTACAATGAACAATTAGTTGTTTTTTCTCAGCAGGCACTACGTCAATTATTTTGAAACCAAACATATATTGATGTCATAATCATACCTAACACTATTATCCATACCTTTTCAGAAACTTTTGCCCATATGAGTAATCAGGAAAGCAAACGTCAAAGAGTGTGTGATTTGCTGAATGCACTCGTCACACCAAAGGAGATTTCAAAAATAGTTGGAGTGTCCATAAAGACTGTTTATAATGTAAAGAAGAGAATGACTATGAGCAAAACTATTACGAGAAAGTCTGGAAGATACTATTAAAGAAGAATGGGAGAAGTTGTCACCCCAATATTTGAGGAACACTTGCGCAAGTTTCAGGAAGCGTGTGAAGGCAGTTATTGAGAAAGAAGGAGGACACATAGAATAAAAACATTTTCTATTATGTACATTTTCTTGTGGCAAATAAATTCTCATGACTTTCAATAAACTAATTGGTCATACACTGTCTTTCAATCCCTACCTCAAAATATTGTAAATTTTGCTTCCCCACCCTGTATATATATATTTTTTGCCACTTACGGGCAAGGGACCAAATATGGTAACTTCATTAACCTTGATTTTCCACATGACTAAAAAATTTCGAAAAATTTCACTTAAGTAATAAAGTTTTGTTATGTCCTTCAATAACACACTGAGGTTGAAATTTTGGTTTTCAGAGTATTTCAATGAGTGCTCTATGAAGGGTTAATCACACATAAGAGTTCACAGTGTGGGAACCCTAATTTATACATACAACTCTGGAAAAAAATAAGAGACCACTGCAATTTCCTCTGAAATCAGCCTGTCTGCATGTATGACAGCCATTCCATTTCTGCGTCTGCTGAATTCCATCACAAGCACACCTTATTCTACTGAATAAACACCTGATCCATGTCTTATTTAAGAAGGAGAAGAATAAAAACCACTACTGTGGCCATCACTATCTTCTGACAATAGGCAAAAACAGTCCTATTAGTACCGCAAAAGTAGTTGGAATCAAAAAATAACTACTGAAAACTACTGGACTTCTGCTCTGACAATGTTCCCAAACTCTGAGGACTGGTTCTTCTATCAGGACAATGCTCCTGGCCTCAGCTAGGTCAATAAGGGTGTGGATGATGGACCACCAGATGAAGACCTTGTCATGGCCAGCCCAATCTCCAGACCTGAACCCACTCTGAAAACTTCTGGAGGAACATGGATGGTCATAAGCCATGGAACATTGTTGAGCTTCTTGAATTTCTCTGCCAGGAGCTGCAAAAAGTCATCCAACAGAAATGGTGGAGAGCCAAGCCACGTGAAAACTGTCATTGAAAATCAGGGATATTCCACCAAATATTAATGTCTGAACTTCTTCCAAGTTACAACATTAGTATTGTGTTGTTTAGAAATGAATATGAACTTGTTTTCTTTGCATTATTTGAGGTCTGAAAACACTGCATATTTGTGTTATTTTGACCATGTGTTGTGTTCTGCAAATACATAATGCTCTAAATAACAATATTTTTATTTGGAATTTGGGAGAAATATCATTTTACTCAAACACATACCTATAAATGGTAAAATCAGAGAAAGTGATCATTTTGCAGTGGTCTCTTATTTTTTTCCAGAGCTGTACATCTAGATAAACTCCACCTCAGCTGTATACCTGAGAGTTGATGGTGAACATGCGTGGGGAGCAGTGGTCATCCTCTGTGTTTTCGTGAACCAGGCCGTTGTTATAATCGTGGTCGTGGCTTGAGACATTAAGGTGGGAGGCTGTTCCGTTAACTGAGAACTCTTCGAATGGGCAGGGAATCTGGAACTTCTTATAGATAACCTGCAGAGAGATGTGTAAGGAGAGAAAGAAAGCAGATGTAAAGATGAGGGTTTATGTCAGAGTCAATAAACAAGAGCTCAAAGAAATCAGTGCCTCTCGGTCTTGACTTTTACATATAACACTGAGTCTGGGAAAGTATGAGCTAAGGTTACATAATAAAATGAACATGTCCCACCATCCAAGCTGGAGTAACTTACAGCACTGAGAAAAAACACCATGCAGCTCAGGGAAAATCCACTGGTGTAGCCGAGGTAACCTGATAAAAGAGGGGAGAGGACAGTTAGAACCTCCTTCAGTGGTCAGTGGGGTGTTTATGTACTGTTTGAGACTACCGTAACTGCATTAGTCTCATAAGTTTACAGCCAGTAAAGAGTGTATGAGTTTTCAGCTAAAATTCCTCCAGATATGCCCCATAGGAGTGAACTTTGGCTGATGAGGAGGGTTTCATAATCTCAAACAGTGCCTAATTGGATGCCTGCTGTTCCTGCAGCCGACGGTGGCATCAAAACACACCATAATTACTTGACTTTAAGGTACCCACATCAAAATTTCCTTATGTAAGTTGGCTTGAAGTCAAAATAAAACATCATCTTAATGAACAAGTCCTAAAGACAGAAAGGTTTGGAACAAAAATGTTTGAATATATCAGTTATGTAAGTGTCCCCAGCCGAATGTAAAATAGGTTGAAACTATATAACAGTGATTCAGCAGGTTTATACAAAATCCAAGTACAGCAAAAACCCATCTGACTAATAAACCTCTAATAATTACCAAAACACAAATATACAGACGATGATTTACACCGAAAGAAAATATTTTCTTTTAAATGAATGATATAAGCAAAACTCCCAAAGGGGTTTTCTAAGTCCAGAATATTTGGGAAAAATGTTTCTCATCATCAAGGCTGTGGGAATGCTATAGTTTAAATAAAACTGTTGAAAGATACTCAGGCATTTAGTCACTGAACTCAGAGACTCTGAATATGGAAGACAGGTGTCTGGTGACAATATATTTAAACTATTTTTTATCATTTTTTAAAAATAATAACATGTTATTTTAATGTATTACAAATAAGTACTTCATATACTGTTGCCCATAGAGTTGGGAATAAAATATTTTTTCTTCTTCTCATGAAACTATTGTGACAAAGTAATTTATTGTTGATAGATGAAGTGTAAGTGGGACTCAGTATGTACCACTGCACCTGATAAAAGGTGATTACTGATGTGTATAAATAGGACTAAAAAGAGGAATGTGTCTGAAAACAAAATTATTCCAACTTTATGGATAACAGTGTATAGTAAGTATTGATTTACATTGTTGTTGGTTTGTTTATTTTATTCTTTTGGTATTTTACTGTTACTGTGTAAGGTTTTGGTTTACTGTAACAGTGGGACATCACAGTAATCTGCATATCACTTCACTCTTGATTTCATAGATTGATTTAGTTGACATGGATAAACCATTACCATTGGAATTAGAACATATAATATGAAGAAGTAACAGATGCACTGTATTATGTGCTTGTGCTGAAACGCTAATTTACAGCCACAGCGAAAAATGTTAACAATCACAGAAATTCTGTTTTCCCTAGCGTTGCTATTTCAGTGTTTTTTTTTTTTTTTCATATATTTCTGAGAAACACTGAGGGACAATTATATATGATAATACTGTATAATATAATATAATATAATATAATATAATATAATATAATATAATATAATATAATATAATATAATATAATTAGCACGTTGACCTATGGGGATTCACAGGTTCTGGACGTGTTAGTTTTTATGCTGCTGTGTAATTGTGCATGCTGTACTGCATTTGTCCAGCAGTCACCACCAAAGCATTCTGGTTATAGCAATGCGATTGTAAGGCTATTGAATTCCAAAATTACTAATATCTCCCAAAATATTGGTCCTATCAACTTGTTTTTTTCACTAGCCTCTTCCTTGACCAGAAATACATAAAAATGCCAAACTGCAGCAGTCAGCTCTTTCTGGATTTTGTGTGAATCCCCATACACACACACATGCACACAGAGGCCACTTGGCTTTTAGAATATACAGTCGATATAGTATCATATAATATAATATAATTTTAGACACTTTTTTGGCAGATAAATCACATTTACTCAGAGTCAGTTTATTTCACTGCCAAAACTTTTGTCAACGACTGTAAAAACCTGTCAGTGGGAGGCTTTTTATAAATATTATATGTGAGAAGAGTGTTGTTTCTTTTTGAGCCGTAATTTAACTCCCCTTTTAGAAACATACTGTGTCTAGTACTTTCACTATTTTCCCAGTTTTTGCTGATTGTCCAAATGAAGTTTCACATCCCAATGTGACCGTTACTATTTACAGGAGCTTTTGTACCGACTGAAACAAATTGTGCCGAAACAAATTTGTACCAAATGAAACAAATTCATTCTGAAAATAAAAAGCTTGACCATGTAGACATAAAAATAAATAAATTAAAAGCTGAATATTTTGTATTTTTCTAAGATGTGACAATAATGCCATCACACTGTCTTTTTGTATATTATTTTTATTGTCTGATTATATTATGATTTAACAGCTTGTGAGGTTTATTCTGAGTCATATGTCCAGAAGTGATTCACTATAACAGGTGTGTGAATATCATAAAAAGAATATAAAGCTGTGGTGATATAAAACAAAGGTACTTTCTGGTATATCTAAACCAGTTAATATTTGATTTAATTATGTGCAGATATTTTTTACTTGTTTATCAAATGAATATGTCACTCTACGATAATTGCTAAATATTTAACATTAGCTTACCATGACCGGGTATAATATAGATATTGCACAATGTCCCTGCTAAATAAAAATTTAATATAATCAAAAAAATCCTCACAGCAAACCAAAAGAATAAGAATGAAAGGAAATTAGTATTTTGGCATATTATAATTTTATTTTGGTCAAAATTGTCATTCCATAGAATCTGTGTTCCTGACGTCAAACATATGAAAAAGTTACTGAGTCAAAAAAAAAAGGGATCATTCCTCAGCTGAAAATAACTAAAGTGAATTCAACTTGAAGACATGATAATAATGTGAGTCTATAAGTTATGTATAAGAATTATGTGCTTTTTGTGGTAGATTCACAGTTGGAAATTGACAACGATCTGTGAGTAAATGTGTCTGTTGTATTATTCTTACTTACCCAGCTGCTTCATTAAAGCCAGGGGCAGGATGATGGATGCAGAGACCATGATGACCAGGTAGTTTCCATTCAAGTACCACAGGCTGTTTGGAGACAAATGTAGTTTACTTTGGTGAGCTCAATATTTCAAACATTGGCAGAGATACAGCAGACAGAAAGACAGAGTCACAAAGACAAAAATAGAGTGGAAAATGTACGATGGAAAAAAGTAGGTTTACAGCTGGGTGCAACTGTTGGTTTTACAGTGTATAATTCAGAATCAGACTGAAATCTTCTGGTTTCTGTGGCTTCTGTCCTGCATTTTAACCAGAACACCTGCAACCTGTGGGAACATCCTTGGCCAGGAGATAGTGGAAAAACACACGTCTGCTGTTACAACCATAGACAATAGCCCAGAAATAGGGGTGGTTAAGGTGCTGTTACATAACACTGATGATTTATGTGACAGTTTACAGTTGCACAAATATAAGAAACACTGCTGCTAAATAATGCATGACTGAAACAGTCAATGTGACCAGTGTGTGCTTGTTCTATTCTCATCTGTTTATATCTCTTTTGTCAGCTCATATCATCACTATGGATAGAAATCAAACTTTTATACTCAATCAAAAACCACCTTGTTATCTGATACAAATTTTAATACCCATGGTGTCAATTTCATCAGTGTTAGTGTACGTAGCCCTTCCCTATTCATTAATGAGATCATGTATTATATTAACACATGGGTGGCAGGATGGTGCTGTAGTTTGCATAGCAAGGAGGTCTTAGTTTCAATCCCAGTGAATTTGGAGTTCACAAGTTCTCCCAATATCTTTATTTTAATTTAAAGGTAGAGTAGGAGATCCTGGAAAAATGGTTCAAGAAAGCTACGTTTTGAAAATACACAATTCAAAAGTCCAAACCCCTTTCTTCAGACATCTCCCCGAAGCCACGTCTCCAGAGTACTGGATTGTACTCACAGAGGGGGGAAGGGGGAGGGGCAAATGGCAGTTGAATTTGATAGACATATCATCATTCAATCTTTCGATGGGCCTGTTAAAATGATTGGATGATGTTTTTTCAGTCCTGTCCGTTCCA